>NW_018392281.1:10121-14627 GCF_900095145.1 Mus pahari | reverse complement strand
CACACACACACACACACACACACACACACACACACACACACACACACACACATGCAAGCATGCTTGCATGCATGCACACATATATTCTATGCCTTAGTGATAAACTCTTTTGTTGACACATCCATGTCTTATATCTATAATTTAATTAATCATGATAGTGCTATAAAATTCTTTTATATGTAAATACTTTTAACTGCATGTACTTTTAGTCATTCTAGTAAATTTTGAAGTATATAACCTGTGGGAAATATTACTTGCATATGAAAGAAGGTTTTAATTCTCAAAAGTCAGCATGTTTTGGAATTTACCATCAAAAACATCATGATGATGATGATCATCATCATCAGCAACTCATCCTCATCCTCATCATATCATATCATATCATATCATATCATATCATATCATCATCATCATCATATCATCATCATCATCATCATCATATCATCATTATCATAATCCTCCTCCTCCTCCTCCTCCTCTTCCTCCTGCTTCTCTTCGTCCTCCTCATCAAGATCACAAAGCACCACCAGTAAATCCATGTGTTAACATTGTCCTAAAGTGGAGCAGCAGACTCAGGCCAAAAATTTATTGAGAGCTTAGTCCTTGAAGTTATATCTACAGCATCTGTCCAGGGCTCAGAGAAAGTGTATGGCATGAACTTCCTCAAAGAAGATTAGGACTTGCACCTGAGCATCCTGCTGCCTGATCCATGTGCCTTTTCAGTCCTTTCTCCCTAGTTCTCCTCTAGATGGACTGTTCTATACCTAAGAAGTACCCTGCTCATGAATATGCAAATTCATAGAATCTATGGCAGTAAATACATGGATGTCCACACCCTGAAAACAACCTATGATCAGTGTTCTCTCTGCAGTTACTGAAACATTGAATCTAGCCATGGAATGGAGCTGGGTGGTTCTCTTCCTCCTGTCAGTAACTGCAGGTAAGGGTCTCACCATTTCCATATCTGAAGTGGAGACAGGGCTGAGGTGACAATAACATCCACTCTGCCTTCCCCTCCACAGGTGTCCACTCCCAGGTCCAGCTGCAGCAGTCTGGAGCTGAGCTGGTGAGGTCTGGGGCCTCAGTGAAGATGTCCTGCAAGGCTTCTGGCTACACATTCACAAACTATGAAATACACTGGGTGAAGCAGAAGCCTGGACAGGGCCTTGAGTGGATTGGATATATTTATCCTGGAAATGGTGTTACTAACTACTATGAGAAGTTCAAGGGCAAGGCCACACTGACTGCAGACAAATCCTCCAGCACAGCCTACATGCAGCTCAGCAGCCTGACATCTGAGGACTCTGCTGTCTATTACTGTGCAAGACCCAGTGTTGTGACCACATCCTGAGTGTGTCAGAAAACTTGGAGGAGCAGAAAGCTGCACTGGGACTGAGATGACAGAAAGATTAATCCTTAGACTTGCTCAGAAATTGTAATTTTAAATGTCTATTCATCACTTCCTCCTCAGAGTCCTTATAGTGGTTTTGTCAGCTTTGTAATCGTTCATCTATGAGTAAAATAATGCTGGCTGAGGATAAACCTACAGTACACCATACCTTGTCAATCTCTTCACTAGTGACCACCCCCATTGATATGTTTCTTATTTAATAAAAGAATAAAAATGGAAAAGTATGTTTATACATGATAAAATTATCATTGCATCCTGAGAGAGCAGAACTTTTTTAAATTGTTGGGAATAATGTACAATACGAGTTTGACCTATAAAATCCAAATCACCAACATCTGGGCAAACAAACGTTTCTTCATAGCCTTAAGTAATAAGTGATCTCAGGTATGTTGTTGTATGTTCTCATGTGTTACAGCAGAAATTCCAGTCTCTTAGAATGTGAGGAATATTTATGTCAGAATGCATAGGTATGCAAATATAATACCTGTAGGTTGGTCAAGATATTACTATATCACTTTTCATCAAACTCCTTTACCAACACAATGTTTATGCCTGTTAATTGAGGTAGGTTCTGAGATACACACAGGTGTGTGATCCCATATTTACTCCCTTCCCAGTCTCAGTAATCATCCCTACAGTCACTAGTCTTTTTAGAACATGAACCTATACTGATACAGAATCAACTCTCATAGTTCAATGCGTACCTGTTGCTCAGCTTTGTTCTATATATTATTTGTGAACTTGTGTCTCTGCATGCACATGTGTGTCTTATGTTTGTTTTTGGTGACTTTTCTTTTGTTTGTTTCGGACTATTCTCGTTTGTTTGCTTTTCCTTTATCTAACTTTGATTTTCTTTTTTATTACATTTATGTTCTTTTTGTTTTCTAATTAAATAAAGAAACAGAATCAAGCTGAGATAAGATTGGTATGTGTTGGGGAAAGGAAGTCAGTACTCAGAGTATATCGCAGGGACAAATGTATTTTCAATAGAAATAGAGAAAAGAGAACTTTAAAAACTTAATAAATAAACAAATAAGTCTGATAGTATCTTTGTTGTGTAACTATCCCATAGGCTCAAGTGCCCATACTTTAGATCTCATGTCTTTCTTTAAATTGTTCAGAGTGTAATCAGGGCTGAAAGGATTTAAGGATCAGGCATTTGTCATATGCATAATTCTAAGATTTAGTGAAATACATAAGTGAAATGTGTGTGTTTTAGTCTTTCTTATTTTGTCTGCCTCTCTACCTCTGCCTCTGTCTCTGTCTTTCTCATACTCTTTGTCTCTTTCTCTCTCTGTGTATGCGTATTCCCATTTGTTTGCTTTTTTAAATTATTTTTGATTCTGTTTTTTTAGTTTTATAAAGAAACAGAGTAGTTGGGAGAAGAACCTGAAGGTGTTGGGGAATGAAAACTAGTAGTCAGAATATATTGCATGAAGCGATCTATTTTCAATAATACATGAATTGTAAAATATTAATAAACAAAAATTTCTGATATTTGTTGTGTAAATTTCTCATATGCTCAAAAGTCTCACATCTTACTTTAAATCTTCAATGTGTATTCAAAAGCCAGTACTAAAAGGATTTAAGGCATATGTAAAATGTGTAATGCTTAAGTGTAGAAAAATACATAAATAAAATGTTTGCATTTTAGCTTCTCTCTCTCTCTCTCTCTCTCTCTCTCTCTCTCTCTCTCTCTCTGTATGTGCGTGCTTGAGTGTATATTTTCAGTAATGGATTTTTCCATTAGCAATCTCTAGGAGCACAGAAATATTTCTACTAGGAAATCCTATATTTCTGGAGGGTGTCCCTGCAGGTGCCATAGAGTAAAACACAATGGGAAGGTGAGAATGAGAATGTGGTACAAATTGATTTTGTCAACCTAGATTAGACTTTGAGGAGTCTGAGCATAGACTGTTCATTATAGGTATATGTCAACAGAAGAACAAAATTTGGAAAAGGGTCTCCAGGCAACAATAATTTCCATACTCATTCCAAGTCCAGTTGCACAGTAAAGCTTAAGGCATGGTCATATAGAAACTCTTTAATAAATATCTTGTCACCATGAATGTAGTTCTATTGCTCTAGCCTAGGGTATAGCGTGGTCTCTGAACAACAGATTATAGCAGCCCACAAAGTGCAAGTGACACCTCCTCTAAGGATGGTGATATTCTAATGCTGAAAGAGTTTGGGATAATCATTCTGGGAAATTAGGATGTGTTTTGTCCTCACAAATAGCAAAAGTTTGTTAAGAACCTCCAATCTCAGCTTTCTGAATGGAGTGCAATTACTTGTATTGTTTTTCTCCTTTGAGAAGCTATCCCTGTGTGACTAAAATTTCTTTAATTAAAAATAGCAGGATACACCCCCATGGTCCCTAGAGGACTGCCTACATGATTTTAGGATCACTGGTGAGTGGAACACAACTTCTGCTCCAATCCAATTGCGCACGGGACCTGAGACAGCACTAGGGAAGCAGAGAACTGGCTTGATCAGGGGTACATGTCCCTTCCCGTCTGCGCCAGCACTGGGTCACCTAGGGCATGGAGGTGGTGGACACCCCAAGGTCCCTAGGGGACTGCGCACATTATCTTAGGATCACTGGTGAGTGGAACACAACATCTGCTCCAATCCAATACTAACAGGCCAGTGACAGCAGGAACAAGGACACCAGAGTCTTTCCTGACCAGAGGTTCAGGTTCCTTTTGATCAGTTCTGCTTTACCTTGGTTTCTAACAGACCAGATGACTCCATGGTCCTCAAAGGAGACACCACTTCCATGCACTATAACATGCCCTGGATCTTAGGACAACAGATCCCAGGATAACAGGAGCTGGGTCACACTAGTATTTGAGTGTCTCAGAGGAGCTTGACTGCCAAGAACTNAGACANACCCAGAATCTCAGGTTCACAGGAGCCCACAATCAAAGAATCACAGAGAAATCTGGACTCTGAGAAGTCCTGAATCAACTGGCATTATAGGAAGGACAGGCTCCAATCAGATATATTGAGGGCAGCAAGCACTAGAGATAATCAGATGGCAGGAGGCAAGCAGAAGAACAGAAGCAACAGAAACCAAGGTTACTTGGCATCAT
>NW_018392281.1:7905-9023 GCF_900095145.1 Mus pahari | reverse complement strand
AGATTGGCTCCACAAACAGGATCCAACATCTTGTTGCTTACAGAAAACTCATCTCAACGAAAAAAACAGACACTACCTCAGAATGAAAGGCTGGAAAACAATTTTCCAAGCAAACGGTCTGAAGAAACAAGCTGGACTAGCCATTCTAATATCGAATAAACTCGACTTCCAACCCAAAATTATCAAAAAACACAAGGAGGGGGAACTTAATACTCATCAAAGGTAAAATCTTCCAAGATGAACTCTCAATCCTGAATATCTATGCTCCAAATTCAAGGGCAACCACATTCGTTAAAGAAACTTTAATAAAGCTTAAAGCACACATTGCTCCTCTCACAATAATAGTGGGAGACTTCAACACCCCACTATCATCAATGGACAGATCCTGGAAACAGNAACTAAACAGAGGCACAGTGAAACTAACAGAAGTTATGAAACAAATGGATTTAACAGATATCTACAGAACATTTTATCCTAAAACAAAAGGATACACTTTCTTCTCAGCACCTCATGGTACCTTCCCCAAAATTGACCATATATTTGGTCACAAAACAGGTCTCAATAGATACAAAAACATTGAAATTGTCCCATACATACTATCAGACCATCATGGTCTAAGGCTGATCTTCAATAACAACATAAATAATATAAAGCCAACATTCAATTGGTAACTGAACAACAATCTCCTCAATGATACCTTGGTCAAGGAAGAAATAAAGAAATTAAAGACTTTTTAGAGTTCAATGAAAAGGAAGCCACAACATACCCAAACACATGAGACACAATGAAAGCATTCCTGTGAGGAAAACTCATAGCCCTGAGTGCCTCCAAAAAGAAACTAGAGAGAGCACATATTAGCAGCTTGACATCACACCTAAAAGCTCTAAAGCAAAAGGAAGCAAATTCACCCAACAGGAGTAGACAACAGGAAATAAACTCAGGGCTAAAATCAACCAAGTGGAAACAAAAAGAACTATTCAAAGAAACAACCAAACCAAGAACTGGTTCTTTGAGAAAATCAACAAGATAGATAAACCCTTAGCCAGACTCACTAGAGGGCACAGGGATAGAATTCTAATTAACAAAATCAGAAATGAAAAGGGAAACATAACAACAGA
>NW_018392281.1:2146-6602 GCF_900095145.1 Mus pahari | reverse complement strand
AACACTCCTCCATTGCTGGTAGGATTGCAAGCTTGTACAACCACTCTGGAAATCAGTCTGGCAGTTCCTCAGAAAATTGGACACAGTACTACCGGAGGATCCAGCAATACTTCTTCTTGGAATATACCCAGAAGATCTTCCAACTACTAATAAGGACACATGCTCCACAATGTTCATAGCCATCACTGGGAAGAGAGGCCCCTTGGTATTGCAAACTTTATATGCCCCATAGAGGTGAATGCCAGGGCCAATAAGTGGGAGTAGGTGGGTAGGGGAGCAGGTTGGGGAGAGTATATAGGGGACATTCGGGATAGCATTTGAAATGTAAATGAAGAAAATAATCTAATAAAATAATTAAAAAAGAAATGGAAATGAAGAAAATATCTAATACAAATGTTTTGTAAAAGAAAAAAGAATAAACTATAATATACAAGCACATGTCAGATTTATTTTATCGGAAAAAGACTTGTATATATTTAGAAATAAATAATATTTAAAGGAGAGTAGACTATGCTATGGAATCTTTAGGATGAGGAAATAAAGATTATAGAATTTAAAAGATGATGTTCAAGCATACAAAAAGTTAGTAGTTTTTTCTTCAAATTACTTGTAGAATTAAGGATGACAATGCCTAGATAGACATTAAAGAGAGCTGATGGCTTTACATGCATAAAATTAAAAACTTTGTAAAAATTCTTTTCTGTTCTTACATGAAAACAGTTAGTAAGGTCTGGTTTCTGCTCTACCAGGAAATCACAAGAGCTGTGCACAGCTATCAGTGAAGAATAAGCTGTGTAACACCTGTAAGGAAATGTTCTTTTGCTTTGTGTTTTGTTTTGTTTTAAGGAGGCAGGGGTTGAAGCTAATTATTTGGTATTCATTATGTAACTTTAAGGATTTTTATAAATAATTATTAATAATGATCAAAGTCTTATGAAACTTTAGGAGATAAAAGCCTTGGTTCAGGCTCTCTGGGTGGAAGAAAGAGAGAAAGGTGAGAAGGAAAAAATGATGAGAAAAATGGGGAAGGCAAAAGCATGAGAGGAGAGGAAGGAANAATAAGAATCCTTGGGTAAAGAGAGAGCACTTGAACTGAGAGCTTGTATCCACTACTGACCCAGAATCATTGAATTAGTGGATTTCCCATTCCCACCTTGCTTCAAGACCCTCCCCACTCTGAGGCTGGACCTTGGCACTGTGTGAGGATGTCTTATGACTGTTGGGAGGGGAGAGCTTTGTAGAGGCTGTTCACCTTCATGAAGAACCAACGTGCCGTGCAAGGAAAGAGGATTAGGTTTTTACAAAGTGTGGAGCAGTCATTGAAGACTCCATCAGAATGTCAGTTTACCATTAAAGAACTAGTTCACTCTGAAGCAGAGCTCTGCGACCACTAACATGGAGCTTTGAAGACACAGTGAATGGGTTCCCTGTGTGCTCAGAAACAAATCCCTTTGAGGATGCTCAGGACCAGCAGGGGGTGGTGTAGATTCAACTTTCACCAGGAGAGAAACTGTAACAGGTGTAGAGAAACATCTGGAGAGTGAGAGTGAGGCAGTCCTAGTAGACTCTGAGGTTTCGTTTCCATATGCCACACACTTCAGTGACCATACAATACATGTAATGGAGCTCCTGTGACAAGACTACCAGTTTAGGACAGTAAAAGTTCTTTGTTAAGTAATTGTGCAGATGTTTTATTCATTACATATTAACCTTATTGGAAGGACAAAACTCAATTCATATGCAAATAACAGAATGACAGATAAATTCAAACATGGTGTGTCAAATATTCGGTCATCATCTTCACTATCAGTTGGGTCTGTAAATCTATCTGTAACTTCTTTCCACTGGCAGGAGGGATTTTCTCAGTTGGAAAATATGAGTGATTGTGACTTGGGNACATACCTCTTGATGTTCCATCCACAATGTTGAACCAATGCAGCTCTTCTGGGAAGGTAGGAGACCTGGGTCCCATTGCCACATGAAACCCTCAGCTCAGGAGAAGGAGAGAGGTAGAAGCTGGACACATTTTCACAGCCTGGTCTTCCTTAGATTTTTATTTTTATTTTATTTATTTTAATTTTTTTACTGTACATTTTATTTTTATTTTTATCTCTTACTTTTCTGTATATTTTCCCCTAAAGTGTATTTTTAAATTAGAACATTGTATTAGCTTGTCAAGAATGAGTTTTCCACTGTTAGAATTTTAAAATTCCTGCCTACTGGGGATACACCTGAGGTTCCTAAGAGTTTCTGATAAGAAATTCACTTTCTTTTCCCTGCCTGGATGCCATTTGCACTCATGAGATTGGATTCTGTCTCTGGTAGCAGACTTTACACGTCATTTAAAGGAATGTTTGGTTGCTGCTGCACTCTGTGCATACTGGAAAACTTTTACACACATCGAAATATTACATGACTTCCTCAAATGAATCCCATGATAGTACAGTGAATTTCAATCCAAGTGCTTGAGAGTGTCTGTAGGTTGGATTGGTAGTTCCCCCTTAGCTATTACATGTTCCATCTGCAATGCTTTTTTCCCTGTCAAATGTCCTTGAGATGAACATAGAGACACAGAAATGCTTATGGCCCCTATTAGAAAAACATAAACTCTTAAGTTGAGTTGGAAATAAGCTCTCTAGCTGAGTATACCTGAGTTCAGGAATTTTATAAAATATATCAGTGAAATAATCTAAGTGAATGAGTTAATGTGACTCAAATTTAGAGAAATCTGTTTCATTCTTGAACCCTAAGTGGCAGAGTGCTTTATATATAAATTTTTATAAAATCTAGTTTGATTATATTTCTGTATTTGAATTTTTTACCAAGTTGTCCATATCTCTGTTTGAACATGTATGGATTTGGACTCAGAATTACTTCAAGCACCTCTGAAAAACTGAGGAAAAATGTCCTCATTCATTGCAGCTCATATCACAGACTTAAGACAACATCACACTTTTATGCCCTTCATGGACAAAGCACGTGAAATGCAACATCTATGTTCCTGGTTAGATATACTATTCTGTCTTCTGAAGAGTCACTTTTCTGACTCAGGAACCAGCAATACTTGTTTTTCTGGCACTTCGACCCCTTCATCCAAACCTGGCAACTTAGCCTCTGTGTAATACATTCCTAAATCTTTGCCTTCTTATTGACCCTTCCTCTTGCCTGATGAGTATGTACATGATGATCTTTGAGTCTCATGGAGACAAGGTCAGAAATTCTTCTATTTCAAGATTCACAATTTACTCATAGATAAAAAGTCATTTTAACATTGACAATGACAACCCCCTGGAAAAGGAATCTAAGTGTTACTTCAGGTCTTATTGCACATGTTGCACTAAGGGTGCAGGTTCTCAGATGNCACTCAGCATTCTGGGATTGTTTTCTCTTTCTCGTGTTGATACAACTTTGTGCTAAGATCCTATTTTATGGTTTGGACATACCTTGATATTTTTATCTTTCAAACATCTGAAAATTGGAAGATGATTTATTCATAAAANGAACTTGATTGGTTTTGATGTAGACTTTAATGAAATCAGTTAGCTACATAAGATTTTTTTTGGATATATTCAGTCATGTTCATTCCAAAAAAACCACTGCATAAAATTGATCAAAGTTAGGCAAACCTTATTCTTTCTAAGTTCTAAAACATCAATACTGATACGAACGAAAAGAAATGCATTGTGTTTTAACATTTCTGAATGTAGNAGAAAAATACTCTAAGCTTGTNTGCTGTGCCTTCAAGAAGCCTCTGCCCACTGTGCCTACTTCCAAGATCATCAGCAACTGAGAGAATTGAACAAACTTCTCCCTGCTTACGGTTTATGTTTTCTGCTGTTGATTTTAAAGTGATCATGAATAATACAGGTCAATATAATGATGAAGCTACTGAGTGTTGAATAGATGGAAATATCAAATATGTGAGCCAGGAACTTGACACATCAAGAAAGCCAATGAAATCACTCTTTTTCATGGAACTATAGTATTCACAATTGCCAGCCTTGGGGTGGTATATACTCTTACACTATGCAAGAAGTATACAATTACTGTATCAATTTTGTGGAAAAATATATAGTGGTAAGACTCACAAAGAGTGTCATCAAGGTAGGAGTAAAATCTCCCCTTTGAGTCTCATCTGTCCTCCATGGAAACTCATAGGGAAGTGAGTCCTAGATGTGTGTACAGAGTCTGGGCCCTTTGTGTCAGAGTGAGAATCTTTCTAAACTCTAGTGCATCCTAACATCACTCACCAGAAGAGTTTTGTACTGAGGAACCTGGCCTTGTGTGTTACATACTCTCTGTGGGAAGCAGAAATGAACTCTCTTGAGGGCTCCTGCATCCTCCATCATAGACTGATAACTCTTGAGTCCTAAAACTTAAGTATACCATCAGAGGCAGCATGTGGGGTCAGAATGCAAATCTCTCCTGGATCCACCCAACCTTGGGTTGAAAAGCC
>NW_018392281.1:0-1256 GCF_900095145.1 Mus pahari | reverse complement strand
AAGGCTTCTAATTCCCACAACAGAAGATTCCAAATTATTGTAATGTTCAACTTCAGTATATAGTTGTAAATGGTGGAGATGGGAATTACTGGATGAGTATTCTCAAANTGAGTCATTGACAAAAGAGTGTCCACAGATATTCCCAAATAACACATGTTGTTCTGAAGTCTATTTTTTTCTCTCCACAAACTAACTTAACACCATATGGCTCAAGACAACACTTACAAATCTCAAGGAACACAGAAGTTGAACTTGTCCCTCTAGTATAAGTTTCATTCCTATTGATTTGTGTTCAAAAGTACTTGGTATGGTATTGGATGAGAAATGTAATAATCAGTCTAGCTNTAAACACTGTTGTTTACAATAGTTACCTGCCTGTGAGTTATGCTTATGCAATAGCATCACAAACATTGTGGGATTAATCATTTATTCTTTGATGGAATTTAAGGCTTATGAAATTATGCTTAGGGTTAGGTTTAGGTTTAGGTTTAGGGTTAGGGTTATGGCTAGGGTTTGCCATGTCTGACTCTGCTAAAATTGCCAAAAAACTGAAACTGGGTAGGTCGTGATCTTAAGGGAAAATCATACTGTTTTGATAGAGCAACATATCCAAAAACTGATTTTTATTTGCATAACCATATACTTAAACCAGGAACTCATCTACCCATCATCAGAGACACATTTTGCAGTAGATGGGAGGCAAGAGAGAATCAGAAATGGATAATTTGTAGAGCACTGGTACTAAATGGGTTGTCCTCTTCAAACCTTCCTCCCAGGACTAATGGACCATTGTAAAGGANGATTGTAAGAGCCAGAGATGGTGGATGAATGCAACGAAATAGTCTCATTCAGATACAATAGGACTGATGCACTATGAACTCACAAAAAGCAAGTGGGGCCCAGAGAGGAGAAAGAGGACATGTGCCCTGACCACTAACTAAGAATCTATCTGCAACTGGTACTCATTTACAATGGACAATTAGTATTCTTCAGTGGACTCTTTCTTTCTTTATTAACCACATTAGAAGGTATGCCCAATGCCTCTCTTGTTTTTGATGTGAGTGTAAACTAAAGTAGTGACTTTGGAAATCAGTTTGAAAATGTCACCAATAGTAGGAAACAAAATTGTGTTGTGTCTCAGCTATATCCCACACAGGCATNTCCTCAAATAACTCTATATTATTACAGAGGCGTTTACACATCCATGTTTATTGCTGCTCCATTCACACCAACAGGGAAATGGAATCCACCTAGAT
>NW_018392280.1:0-5425 GCF_900095145.1 Mus pahari | reverse complement strand
CTGTGAGAAGAAGGAAATATACAGTGGAATTTCTTGGGCAGTGTTAAATGAGGGCTTCTGTGGGTGATTGAGAAAAAAGCACAACAGGAGCTTTCCTCATCTTCACTTCTGATTTATCATCTTCATTCNACAGGGATGAAACACATCTGAAAAGTGGGAGGAATTGTAGAAAATGCAGAACATTTTGGGGTCATATCCATGTCCTTTGGGTCAACCAGAGGTTTAAGTTTGAAATTCTGTANAATGGTGGTCAGGAATAGAAACAGCTCCATGCGGGCAAGGCTCTCTCCCACACAAATCCGTTTTCCTATGGGAAATAAAGATTGAGAGAATCAATGTAAAATTATGCCTTGTACATAATTGAGTTTGAGAGGCGCTGTGTTTGTAACTAGCATAAGGGAATAAAGTTGAATGCGTTATTGGACGAGTGGTTAGATGTGTTGATGACTGAATGGATATCTAGTTAAGCAAAGAAACAAAGGTGAGACATATTTTTTCCCTGCTAACATATGATGTTAAGAAATATATTGTGGCTTCAGGTTTCCACCCATGTCTAGAAGCTGACCCTATAGCTCTCCCCAACTCAATCCTGACCAGTGATAACTTGTCCCCCAAGAGCCCTGACACACCTAACCTCGCATGTGAGACCACCACTACTCTCTCAGTACCTGGCCCAAGTAGCACCTGCCCAGGGCCCAGCAAAGCCAGGAACAGAGGTGCAGCCAGGGACCTGATCCTGTTTCTCTATGTCCCAAGGAGCTGACCCTGTGAAACAGCCCACCACACCACATTTTACCTAGCAATAACTTGCCCACAGGAGGGTTGACAAACCTAAGCCCACAAAATCACAGGCTAACACAAGGGACAAGCTCCAGTCATCAGCAAGATCTGTTAACACTAGAGAGGACCAAATAGTAAGAAGCAGTTGCAAGAACATAAGCAACATGCAACAGAAACCAAGGCTACTTAGCAGCCTTAGAACCCAGCTCATCCACCACAGCAAGCCCTGGATACTCCAACACACTGGAATAGTAAGATTCTAATCTAAAATCAAATCTCATGGTGATGATAGAGGACTTTAAGAAGGACATAAATAACTTCCTTAAGGAGTGAGTGGGTAGGGGAGCAGGACGCGAGGAGGTTAGAGTGGACATTTGGGAATAGCATTTGAAATGCAAATGAAGAAAATATCTAATAAAATAATTTAAAGTAAAGAAATACAGGAGAACACAGGTAAAAATATAGAAGCCCTTAAAGGGGAAATTCATGAGTCCCTTAATGAAATATAGAAAAACAAAAGCAAACAGGAAAAGGAATTTAAAAAAAATCCATAATCTAAAAATGGAAATAGAAACAATAAAGAAACCAAAAAAGAGACAACCCTGGAGATGGGAAACCTAGGAAAGAGATCAGGAGTTACAAATGCAAGCATGACCAACAGAATACAGGAGATAGGAGAATCTGAGGTGTAGAAAATACCAAAGAAAACAGTGATACGATAGTCAAAGAAAATGCAAAATTCACAAAGCTCCTAACCCAAAACATCCAGGTAATCCAGGACATCATAAGAAGATCAAACCTAAAAATAATAGATATAAAAGAGAGTGAAGATTCCTAAATTAAAGGGCCAGTAAATATCTTCAACAAAGTTATAGAAGAAACTTCGCTGACATAAAGAAAGAGATGCCCATGAACACAAAGGAAGTCTACAAAGCACCATATACAATGGACCAGAAAAGAAATTCCTCCCATTGCATAATAATCAAAACAACTAATACACTAAACAAAAAAAAATATTTAAAATGATAAGGGAAAATGGTCAAATACATATAAGGGCAGACCTATCGGAATTATACAATACATCCCAATTGAGCCTCTGAAAGCTAGAAGATCCTGGGTAAATGAGATGCAGATGCTAAGAGAACAAAAAAAAAACTAGCCAAGGCTACTATACCCAGCAGAACTCTCAATTACCATAGATGTAGAAAGCAAGATATTTCATGAAAAAATTTTAAACAGTATTATTCTAAAAATCCAAACCTATAACAAATAATAGTTCAAAAACACTAACATAAAGAGGTAAACTATACCCAATAAAAACCAAAAAACTAATCTACTTGCAACAAACCCAAAAGAAAATAGCCACACAAACAAAATTCCACCTCTAACAACAAACATAACAGGAAACAGCAATCACCAGTCCCTAGTAACTCTAAATATCAATGGACTCAATTCCCCAATAAAAAGACATAAACTAACAGAATAGATACATAACCAGGACCCAGAATTTTGATGCACACAGGAAATGCACAGCAGTGACAAAAACAGGCACTACTCAGAGCAAAGGGCTAGAAAATTTTTTTTCAAGAATATGTTCACAAGAAAGAAGCTGGAGTAGCCATTCAAATATCATATAAAATTTATATTCAATGAAGTTATCATAAAAGATGAGGAAGTACACTTCATACTCCTCAAAGGAAAAAATCAATCAAGATGAATACTCAATTCTGAATGTCAATGCCCCAAATACAAGGATATCTACATTTGTAAAAGAAAAGTTACTAAAACTCAAATCACACATTGAACCTTGTTAAATAATAATGGATGGATCCTGGAAACAGAAACTAAAGAGAGACCCAGTGAAACTAACAGAAGCTCTGAACCAAATTAATTTAATGGATATCTGTAGAACATCTCATCCTAAAACAAAAGAATATACCTTCTTCTCAGTAATTCATGGTACCTTCTCCAAAATTGATCATATAATCCATTACAAAACAGGATTCAAGATACAAGAAGCAGAAATAATCCCATGCATTCTATTAGATCTCCACAGACTAAGGGTGGTCTTCAATAACAACAAAAACAACAGAAAACCCACATACATATGGAAGCTGAACAACTCTCTACTCAATGATAACTTAGTCAGGGAAGAATTAAAGACAGAAATTAAAGATACTTTAGAATTTAACAAAAATGAAGGCACAACATCCCCAAACCTGTGGGACACCGTGAAAGCAACACTAAGAGAAAAATTCATAGCTCTGACTGCCTCAATAAAAAAACTGGAGAGAGCAAATTGTAGCAGCTGAACAGTACATCTGAAAGCTCTAGAACAAAAAAGAAGCAAATTCAACTAAGAGGAATAGACAGCAGGAAATGTTCAAATTCAGGGCTGAAATCAGCCAAGTAGAAACAAAGAGAACTATAGAAAGAATGAACAAAACTCTGGTTCTTTGAGAAAATGAACAAGATAGATAAACCTTTAACCAGACTAATTGATGGCACAGAGAGAGTAATCAAATCAGCAAAATACAAAGGAGATTGGATTCCAGTCAGGTTGGAGCCACACCTGCGATCTTTCTTCTGAAACCCAGTGGGGGCCACTGAGCACTCTGGAGGACTCTCCATGCTGCAGGTCCTCTGGATCACCTCGGGATTGAGAGAGGCAGAGCAGAGACCCAGACCTCTGGGCACCTTACTTGCCAGAGGAGAGTCTGCCTACAGGGAGAGCTCTGACCTCAGAACTCAGAAGGTGGATCAGAGCTCCAGAATGCTGGACACCTGCCCAGCAAGAGGAGAGTTTGCCTGCAGAGAGTGCTCTGTCCACTGGGACTCAGGTGAGAGTTGGATTCCCAGGAGTGCTGACAGAGGCTAACAGAATCACAGGAGGATCATACTCCAGTCAGAGACAGCTTAAACATTAACACCAGAGATTACCAGATGGCAAAAGGCAAATGTAAGAACCTTACTAACAGAATCCAAGAACAATGGGCATCATCAGAACCTGGTATGCCCACCACAGCAAGTCCTGGATACCCCAACACTTCTGAAAAGCAAGATGTGGATTTAAAATCATATCTCATGATGGTGGTAGAAGATTTTAAGTACGTTAATAACTCACTCAAAGAAATACAGGAGAACACGCTAAACAGGTAGAAGCCCTTAAAGAGGAAGCACAGAAATCCTTCAAGGAATTATAGGAGACCACTGTTAAACAGGTAGAAGCACTTAAAGAACTACAGGTAAATACTGCTAAACAGGTAGAAGAAACACAAAAATCCCTTAAAGAATTACAGGAAAACACAACCAAACAGGGGATGGAATTGAACAGAACCATTCAGGATATGAAAATGGAAGTAGAAACAATAAAGAAAACCCAAAGGGAGACAACTCTGGAGATAGAAAACCTAGGAAAGAAATCAGGAACCATAGATGAGAGCATCAGCAACAGAATACAAGAGATGGAAGAGAGAATCTCAGGTACAGAAGATTCCATAGGGAACATGGACATAACAATCAAAGAAAGTGCAAAATGCAAAAAGATCCTAACTCAAAACATCCAGGAAATCTAGGACACAATGAGAATACCAAACCTTCGGATAATAGGAATAGATGAGAATGAAGAATTTTCAACTTAAAAGGCCAGGAAATATCTTCAACAAAATTATAGAAGAAAACTTCCCATACCCAAAGAAAGAGATGCCCATGAACATACAAGAAGCCTCAGAACTCCAAATAGACTGGACCAGAAAAGAAATTCCTCCTGACACATAAGAATCAGAACAACAAATGCACTAAATAAAGATAGAATATTAAAAGCAATAAGAGAAAAAGGTCAAGGAACATATAAAGGCAGGCCTATTAGAATTACNCCAGACTTCTCACCAGAGACAATGAAAGCCAGAAGATCCTGGACAAATGTTTTACAGACACTAAGAGAGCAAAACTGCCAGCCCAGGATACTATACCCAATAAAACTCTCAATTACCATAGATGGAGAAGCCAAAGTATTCCAAGACAAAACCAAATTCACACAATGTCTTTCCATGAATACAGCCCTTCAAAGGATAATGAAGGGAAAACACCAACACTAAGATATAAGATAGAAACTATACTGTAGAAAAAGCAAGAAAGTAATCCCTCAACAAAATCAAAAGAAGACAGCACAGGAACAGAATCCCAACATTAACAATAAAAATGACAGGAATCAAAAATTACTTTTCTTTGATTTCTCTTAAAATCAATAGACTCAGTTGCCCAATAAAAAGCCATAGACTAACAATCTGGCTCCACAAACAAGACCCCACATTTTGCTGCTTACAGGAAAACCACCTCAGGGACAAAGACATATACTACCTCAGAGTAAAAGGCTGGAAAACGATTTTCCAAGCAAATAGTCTGAAGAAACAAGCTGTAGTAGCCATTCTAATATCGAATAAAATTGACTTCCAACCCAAATTTATAAAAAAAAAAAAAGCCAAAAAAAAAAAAAAAAACCAAATAACAAAAACAAACCAAGGAGGGGCACTTCATACTCATCAAATGTAAAATCTAAAATCTACTAAGATGAACTCTCAATTCTAAATATCTGTGCTCCAAATGCAAGGGAAGCCACATTCATTATAGAAACTTTAATAAAGCT
>NW_018392279.1:20571-25547 GCF_900095145.1 Mus pahari | reverse complement strand
CTTCTCCAGTCTGCCCTCTCCCCGGCAGTGCACTGGAGCAAAGATGGCTCACCTTCCGGTTCAGGCCTGGAGACTGCTCCTGGGCAGACACCCCTCCTTGGGCGGGGAAAGGCGCCAGATGCCAGCTCAGGCCTTGGGACTCCCCTGCGAACACCTCTCCACCTCTCCTCGGGCGGTGCCAGATCAGACCTGGGGACTGCTCCCGGGTGAACACCCCTCCTCAGGCGGGGAAAGGTGCCGGGTGCCCATACCTTCTCTTTCTACACTAGAAAAACAGTATGGCCTAGATGCAAACTGAAGACCTAAAATCTCCATGTTTCAGAAATTAATCAGTTAAATAATGTCTACTCCTTTGGGACCCAGCAAATAACTTACAATATCTTCTTCAAACAAGGCATTTCACTCACAATATAATGGATACTGATTTTATATTATATAGAAAGTATTTAGGGGGATATACCTGTGTAACAATTTTTAGAAGAAACATTTTAGATATAATCTATGTATATGTTTATTTTTCTCTGATTCGTTGTACATAGAAACTTGACTACCTGATAAGTCCATAATCTTTCACTCCATTATCCAGCTTAGTCTCTGGCTCAGGGTAATAGTTGTTATTTAATTAAATATATTTTAAGAGTTTGGTAGCTTAAACGATTAAAAATTTCCTGTCAAAGAGTAGAACAAGAGTGAAGGTTTCAAGAATGCCATAAAATATGGGATAGTGCTTATCATCAATCACAGCCTAGCTAAGGAAAGAGGGATACATCTGAACACCCATAATGTTCATGCTGTGTAGCTTGAGATGTGTAGCGGGGAAGAAAAAATTTGTAAAACAATAAGAGGGACATGCATTTATCTATGCAGCAAACATCTTCAAGAATGAAAATATTCCTTTATACAAACAGTATTTGCATATGTAATTGTATGTTCTGGTGCCTATTTATATATACAGACAAAGGACACAACCCACCAAGAAAACAATTTACAAGATGCATTTCAGCAACTGGGAGCAGTAATGGTGTCTGCATACTACCCTTGTCTGTGAATAGTGAATTTAAGTTTGGAAGAATTAAATAATCTGAGATTATGCATATTATTATTCATCATATTTTTCTTTATTATTTAATAAACATTTTTTGTTCCACTCCCTATGGTGTTTTGTTCCATTACAAAGTATAGGTTAATATAGAACAGTCTTAAGTTAGTGTCCCTACAGAAATAAGGAATGAAATAGATGCTCAATACCAAATTGTTTATTGATATATCCTTTGAATAATGAAAATACAAAACTTACCTACATAATTATAATATCTTATAGGGCTTTATTGCTTCTTTGCCAGCAGATATGGAACAGTGTGTGAGGTGTCCAGATGATAAATATGCCAACTTAGAGCAAACCTACTGCCTCCAATGTACTGTGTCATTTCTGGCTTATGAAGATCCATTGGGGATGTATCTAGGCTGCATGGCACTGTCTTTCTCAACCATCACAATTCTAGTACTAGTCACATTTGTGAAGTGCAAGGATGCTCCCATTGTGAAGGTCAATAACCAAATTCTCAGCTACATCTTGCTCATCTCTCTAGTCTTCTGCTTTCTCTGCTCATTGCTCTTCATTGGACATCCCAGCCAAGTCACCTGCTATTGCAGCAGACCACATTTGGAGTATTTTTCACTGTGTCTGTTTCTACGGTGTTGGCCAAAACAATAACTGTGGTCATGGCTTTCAAGCTCACTACTCCAGGAAGAAGGGTGAGAGGAATGTTGGTAACAGGGGCACCTAAGTTGGTCATTCCCATTTGTACCCTAATCCAACTTGTTCTCTGTGGAGTCTGGTTGGTGACATCTCCTCCCTTTATTGACAGAGATATACAATCTGAGCATGGGAAGATTGTCATTCTTTGCAACAAAGGCTCTGTCATTGCCTTCCACGTTGTCCTGGGATACTTGGGCTCCTTGGCTCTAGGGAGCTTCACTTTGGCATTCCTGGCTAGGAACCTTCCTGACAGATTCAATGAAGCCAANTTCCTAACTTTCAGCATGCTGGTGTTCTGCAGTGTCTGGATCACCTTCCTCCCTGTCTACCACAGCACCAGGGGGAAGGTCATGGTGGTTGTGGAGGTTTTCTCAATCTTGGCTTCTAGTGCAGGGTTGCTGATGTGTATCTTTGTCCCAAAGTGTTATNTTATTTTGATTAGACCAGATTCAAATTTTATACAGAACCACAAAGGTAAATTGCTTTATTGAAACTTTCATGGTATGAAAATGTTAGATGATATTCAACTTATCTTCTTCTTCATCTTAACAAATGTAGTAATTCATCATAAAAAATAAGTAATATATAGATTAGAACTTTCAAACAGTACAGCAAACCTGAACATGTTGAGAACTGGAAATCTCAATTGAGGAATGGTCACCATCATATTGACTTGTGGTTTTGTGTTTAAGCCACGTACTTAATTAATGATTAATATAAAATGACCCTACTGACTGTGGACAGTGTACCTCTAGGTGCATTGTTCTTGGAGTTATAAGAAAGAAGACTGTAGACAACATAGACACGAAGTCAGTAATCAGCATTATTCCACATGCTTTCATGGGGTGCCTACATACAATTTCCTGCCCTGGCTTCATTCAATGTACTGGGACCAAGGTACATAAGTAAATACTTTTCTCACATTGTTTCTTTTGGTCATTTTTTTTCAGCAACAAAATCTAAGAAATCACCTAAATGTTAAGTTCCCTCAGTTGAGATTAGGAATATCATAGACTCCCGATGCAATCAACGGAACTGATTTGAAAAGAGAAACAAGAGTGAATGTTAGCATGGTGTGAAGCACAGTGACAGTGCTGCATATTTTTGATGGTCATCCCAAAAGCGCTGGAGTTTGGAATAACTTTACAATGTACTAGGAAGATGTTGAGGATATCAGGTAACATACAAAGAAGGGAACATTTTATGAAAAGGACAATGGGGTTCAGATTTTGCCTGCAATATATGACTATGTAACTTTATGTTAAAAACACAATTTCTTTATGAAGTGAATGTGTTTCATTAAGTGAGAAGAATCACTAACTGAAATGTTCCACACAAAACCTTTACCACAGTAAGGTCACTGAATTCCATGAACACGTAAATCAACCTAGATGAAGGGTCTCATCATAAATTACTAAAATATGAATGTTAAAGATTTTTGAGCTTAATATTATTCCCACAAAAATGAAAATACAAACATCTAGACCTTATATCTTTATACCAGGTATTGAAGGTCAGTGTCATTTTTTCTCTCAAAGTACTGTTTGCTGCTTTAATATTTAAGTACTATTTGGTAGTTTATTTTTGACATTGTTATTTATTTGTTTTTTGTTTATATTTCCTTATAATGTAAGGAATATTTTGTTATATTTAAGGTGTTTTCCAAAACACCTATTGTACCCCTCCTTGCACTCCAAAAATGAACAGAGCCTCTTGTTTCATTAATTCTTACTGAATGTGCATATATTTGCATATATATAATATGTGTGTGTATTCATATATATATGTATATGTATGTATATATACATATATATGGGAGTGTGTGTGCATGTATATGAATACATATATATAGTAGAGAACATGTAAAATTGCATACATTTATGTTCTGATGGCTCATTATTTTGATACTACACAGCCAATCTTTGTTCTCTGGTTGTCCTTGAAGTTGACCACATCTTCCATTCCCAGGTTTATAGTTTCCTATAAATGCTTTTGCAGGCTATACTTTGCCAGCTCTCTTACTTCCATGCTGGCATGCACACTGAAGTGACTTTTTCTTATTATGTTTTGGAGGTCATATTGGTAAGACTTCATTGTGTACCTTCTGCCAGTACTAGAAGATATATATTCACAGCTAGCTTCCTTATCCTTGGACTCTCAAGATCGTTTCCACCATTTTCTTCACTTTTTCCTGAGCCTTAGATGAGGAAACATTTGAAAAGGGGTACATTGCTTGTCTTTAAATGTACATTTTGAAGAGGAGAAATATTTATAGAGTAGGACCCACTTGGTCTTTATTCCCTTTACCTTTACCTCTGGTAGATTGTAGCATACTTTCTAGCAACTTGAATTCTAGTCATTAGAGGTAAAGCTTCTAGTTGAGGACTAGCACAGCTTTCCATATTTGATGACATAAGGATTATTTCCTTACCACCAGTTCATATAGAACCACACCCCCACTCAGGGATCAGGGATCTATGTGGAAAGCATGTTAATAAGTATAAGGGACAGATGTATTGGATGACTTCAGTGAAACACTATCATTAAGAAAAAAGGACTGATATTTTTAGGAACTCACAGAGATATCACGGCATTCATAAGACCTGCACAGGATCAAGTCATACAGTGCCCCATTATTAAAATGGACACATGAACAGCCGCAAAAAACTTATAAATTTAGAATCCATGGCAATGTGTCAAGAAACATTTTTTGTTATCTTGTTCTTAAATACAGTTAGCACTGATATATTCAATATTGATGTTCTATCACTGATAATGAAATTGAGGAAAACACACATATCTACACAAATACATTCTAAATAAAATAAAACAAAAACACACATGTGTGAATTCTCATTTCTTCAACTGTTCAGGTGGCCCTAGATGACATTTATAACTACTTCCTTTTCTATGTGTTTTATATTTTCTCCACCCTCCTCTACCATCACCTTAGCAAGTTGTGACCCTTTCCACAGTTAGTGATCCCTACCTGTATTTCTGATGTGTCTGTGTCCTCTGTCATCCTGTTTGGATTGTGCTGTTTCATTTTTCAATTTACATTAATCAAAGACTTGGTAGCACCAGAAGATATCCTAAAGGATCTCCAACATTACGGATATACAACATTTAATCTCCATTTCGGGCCTGTCTTAGTCAGGGTTTCTATTCCTGTACAACATCATGACCAAGAAGCAAGTTGGGGAGGAAAGGGTTTATT
>NW_018392279.1:9368-18814 GCF_900095145.1 Mus pahari | reverse complement strand
GTGCAATACTGCATCAAAACCATTTTTGGACAACAAAACATTCTGAAATTCTATGAAAGACATTCAGTAAGATCAAGGTTTGGGAAGAAGCATCTATACAGGAATGATAACTCTACAGTCAGAAAAGAATCAACTCAGGTAAGGACAAAGCATTGTCCTTTGCAGAAAGGAGGAAGTCCAGGGTAGTCAACCTGCAACTGTATTATTGGCAGGTAACCCTGAGGGATGATGCTATGTCTGTGGCTTAATGTTGGTCTCACCTGTTGGTAGACAGCACTCACCAGCACCTGTAGCCAGGGAAGCTTGCATAACTTCCATCATTTCCTTCATGACCACCCTTTTATGGGCTCTTTGGACAATGATCAGAACAACTGGGAAAGATATCAACAGTACACAGAACAGGTTGTCTTATCTATTTGATTACTGAGCAAATCCTCAGCATAGTTCAACTTTGATGAGCATTTTTGTGGGACACAGGTATTTTAAAATCCTTTAACTATTTGTTGAAGTCTGTCCACACAATTTAACCCAGATGTCTTTTTCAACAATGTTCTTTTTTTATTTGATTTAAATTGGTTTTTTTACCTTTATGTTTCTTCTTTATGAATTTCATATCATTGACCTCACAAATTAATTTGATAAGTCATGTGTAAACCACTGTACTGTTTAGTTTTCTTTTTATTTACCTTGATATAAATTAGAGTTTCTTGAGAGTAAGGAATATGAACATAACTTTAGGGAATTTGCTTGATTAATGATCATTGTGGCCAAACCCAACCCAATGTGGTCAGTGCTATCCTTAGCTATACTTGACTGTGCAGTAGAGAAAAGCAGGTTGAAGAAGCCAGTAATTTGTATTCCTCTGTTGTTTCCTTCAGCTCCTCCCTAGGTTTCCCCTATGCCAGACTATAACTAGGAATCCAAATGAACCATATAATTCCTCAAGAAGCTTTGGGAATTGTTTTAGCACAGCAACAGAAATCAAGTTGTAACCTGTTGTCAAATTTGGTGCAAATCAAGGATTGTGTATTAAATACAAAGCAATTAGGATGCTGAGGCAAGCAAGAATGGATTATGAGTCTTTGTCAGGGCTGGTGAGATGGCTCAGTGGGTAAGAGCACCCGACTGCTCTTCCGAAGGTCCGGAGTTCAAATCCCAGCAACCACATGGTGGCTCATAACCATCCGTAACAAGATCTGATGCCCTCTTCTGGAGTGTCTGAAGACAGCTACAGTGTACTTACATATAATAAATAAATAAATCTTTAAAAAAAAAAGAGAGAGACTTTGTCATTGTGTCACTTTGATTCAGTAAGACTAAATCTCATCTGCTATATCTTTGCATCTGTTCCTTTAAAATGAATGTGAATATTTTAAATATTCTCTCTTTTGGGACTCAAGATATAGTTTGGTATTTAAAGGAAACTGGTTCCCAGGTTAAAACTTGCCTATGAATCCACCTCTTGGTTTTCAGTTCCTTCTTCTGTTCTCATGCACTCATGGACATATGAGTGTCTCCAGCACATATACATGATTTAAACCAAATTGGGAAAACAAATCAAACAAACAACAAAATATTTTGAAACAGCTCACAGTTTTACTTTTTCTTTCTCATAAGAGAAGGTCCACTAGCCCACTTAGGCTTAAAAGCAGGAACTCAAACTGTTTTTGAAATTAAATGTTTCTTCAATCTTCTTGCCCAAGCATCCCTGGGGATTATGTACACTTCTCAGATGTACTTCCTATTGTGAACAAACAATCCCACATATTAACCACATAATAAGAAAAAACAGCAGCAGCCAAAACCAAATAAAGGTTCTTCAGGAAGCTGGGCAGAGTTGTGGGCTAATACATGTAATCACTGAAAGAAAAAGGCATATGGGAGACCTGTAAGTTCATCAAAGGCATCATCTGCTACTCAGTGAACAGATGACCAAAATGGTTGCTGAGAGAAGATCTTACAAGTTAAAACAAAGATTTTCTCAGCTTTGAAAGTTTCATTTTTCTATGGTGAACATTAGGATAGGTCACTGCTAGAATTTTCTAGAACTACCACCATCACTTTTTCTTTCAGTCGAAGGCACAGGTATTAGAAAATAATGAAAAATAATGACATATCCCCTTAGAAACTATCTTCTACCTTTTTATCTTTCTATCTTTCTCCTTAATTTCATATCTCTGCATTCTTAATTCTCTTCTATAACGTCAAATTTGAATGAATATTTAGGCAAGAGGCTTTGAAAACCTATTATCAACAGGTAGGCTATGACCCCAGGATACTTTTTTATTTAAAGTTTTTTATTTATTTAACTTACAAATATGACCCTTCTTCCTGGTCCCTTTCTCAGAATTCTCCCCCCCCCCGCTACACTTTGCCTTTGAGTGTGTATTCCCCAAGTCAACCCTGACCCTCATGGTTCCTCAACATCACTCCCCCAGCATCCCTTTTTCCTGAGGCATCAAGTATCTATAGGATTTGACATATCTTCTCTCACTGAAGACAGACAAGGAAGTCCAGTGCTACATATGTGCTGGGGACACAGACCAGCCCATGTATTCTCTTTTGTTGGTGGGTTAATCTTTGGGAGCTCTAAAAGGTTAGTTGATACTGTTGTTATTCTACGGAGTTGCCATCCACTTCATCTCCTCAAATCCTTCTTCTAACTCTTTCATAGTTGTTGTTATCAACAGTCCAATGCTTGCTGATAAATATCTTCATCTGTCTTAGCCACCTGCTCATAGAGCCTCTCAGAAGACAGCCATGATATGCTCCTGTCTCCAAGCACAAAATGGCATCAGTAATAGTGTCAGGGTTTGTTGGCTGTGTGTAGGATGGATCCCAAGTCAGGTCATTCCTTCATTGTTAAAATTACAGTTCTGAAGTAGTAATAGAGAATGTATTGGTGGGAATCATTACAACATAGGAATTGTAGTAAATATTCACAATATTAGAAACATGGATAACCACTGCTCTAAAATGAGAATAACTTGTTGGTGTGTATTCGGTTTCAAGGATGAACATGCTGCATTCTACAACCCATTAAGGACACTCTGTACCTGTAGAAGTTCCTATTCCTCTCCCAGATGTCCTTAGTTGTTGGTAGTTTTTGCTTGTTATGACAGATGAACATGATGCCCCATAAAATTTGTTTCCTTTCATGTTCATAAGTACATTAATATTACAGGGTTTTTTGTTGTTGTTGTTTATGCTGTCATGTTCTAGGGGAAAATGTTTTACAGTACATGACCTGGTATTCTTTTCTTTTTGTAGGACATGATTTTAATATTTTTAACTGTTAATATTCAACAAACGTTTACTTTAAGATGAATTTATTGCTATGCCTCCCTTTTCATTTCTGGTTTTATTAATTTGGATATTGTTCCTGTGCTCTCTGGCTAATCTGGATAAGAGTTTAATCCGTCTTTTGATTTTCTCAAAGAACCACCTTCTCCTTTGGCTGACTCTTTGTATACTTCTTTTTGTTTCCACTTAGTAGATTTCAGCCCTGAGTTTGATTATTTCTGAATGTATACTCCCCTTGGGTGTATTTGCTTCTTTTTATCCTAGAGCTTTCAGGTGTACTGTCAAGCTGCTAGTGTAAGCTCTCTCTAATTTCTGTTTAGAGGCACACAGAGCTATGAATTTTCCTCTTAGCAATGCTTTCTTTGTGTCCCATAATTTCTGGCATGATGTGTCTTCATTTCATTCAATTCTAAAAAGCCTATAATTTTTTTTTCTTTATTTCTTCCTTGGCCAAGTTATCATTGAGTAGAGTATTGCTCATCTTCCATGTTTATATGTGCTTTCTGTTGTTTTTGTTGGTATTTAAAACCAAGTTTATTCCCTGGTGATCTGATAGGGGACCTGAGATTATTTCAATCTTCTTGTGTATATTGAAGGTGGTTTTGTGACGGATTATATGGTAAATTGTTGAGAAGGTACCATGAGGTGCTGAGAAGAAGGTATATTCTCTTGCTTTAGAATGAAATGTCCTATACATATCTGTTAGATCCATTTGATTTATAACTTCTGTTAGTTTCACCATGCCTCTGTTTAGTTTGAGTTTCCATGATTGGTCCATTGCTGAGAGTGGGGTGTTGAAGTCTCCCACTATTATTGTGTGTGGTGCAATGTGTGCTATGAGCTTTAGTAAAGTTTGTTTTTGAATATTGGTGCCTTTTGTTTGGATTATAGATATTCAGAATAGAGAGTTTATCTTCGTAGACTTTTTCCTTTGACCAATATGAAGTGTGCCTCCTTATATTTTTTGATAACTTTGGGATGAAAGTTGATTTTATTCAATATTAGAATGGCTACTCCAGTTTGTTTCTTGGGACCATTTTCTTGGAAAATTGTTTTCCAACCTTTTATTCTGAGGTAGTGTCTATCTTTATCACTGAGACACGTTTCTTATATGAAGCAAAATGCTAGGTCCAGTTTACTTATCCAATCTCACTCTGAGTCTTTTTATTGGGCAATTGAGTACATTAATGTTAAGAGATATTAAGGAAAAGTGTTGTTACTTCCTGTTATTTTTGTTGTCAGGTGTGGGATTTTGTTTGTGTGGCTATATTCTTTTGGATTTTTTGAAAGAAGTAATAATTTTTTAAAAAAAGAAAAAAAACGAGTCCAATTTTTCAATATACACATTATGAGCAAAAATATGTTAGCTCAAAAAATTGCAAATCAAATTCAATGATCCATATATGTCACTAATTGTAATCTAACCAAGATACATAAATTATCATAACACACATACATTTGTGTTGTTGCAATGAAATCAGAGACAGGACTGTTTCAAAACTAATACCAACTAGACATGAATGAAATCCAAGACAGGACTGTTTAAAAACTAATATCAACTAGACATGAATGAAAATATATGGTATATACTANTATTAGTAATAAAATTCTNTCTCATAAATGTCACCTAAATTGTTCATTCNTTTAAGTAAAATGTATGAGATGGACCTCAATCATCTTAATGATGTGTGAACAAACATCAAACAAAGAAATATTTCATCAAATATCATTGACTAACAGCAACTGATTAGCAGCTAAGACATCTGCATGATAACTCAGTGAATGTCTGCACAGGTACTGATATTGGACAGGATGAGTTTGAATCTTTATTCAGGCATTTTGGGGTGTAGCATAATGACATCTTCTCCAGACAGCAGGAATTACAGGAAGCTAGAAGAGAGTTTGTAAACACGACTACCACACAATAGTATTTGAACAGCAGAGAGAAAGCTCACCTACTGGCTCACTTAAGACTGCCCTTCCCTACACTAGACAACGGGAGACATAATGTCCCATGATTAAACTCAATGTCTGAATGAGATGGAACTTTTATGGCATTCTCAACTCCTGTCTAACTATGGAAGTTCTGATGAAATCCATTGTGTCCATACATATGGTTGTTGACACATGGTCTGCTCCAAGCTGTGCAGGAGAAAATTTTCCTTGGGAAGAATTATGTCATGGATATGCATGAAATCATGGCACCTGAGGGTAGAAAACATGATCTCCAAAACATGTTTTCAAAANTATGTTGATCAAAAGTTTTCAGACCTCAGATGTAGAGCCTGAGGCCAGAATTTTCCCTATGTATCCAGGGAGCANGATATAGGATGAATGGTAAGGAACTGTGAATATAATAAGTGGATCTCCAGACAATAGTAGCCTTAAAACAGACGCATAGGTGTAAATGTTGTGTAATGTTTGTCTGCATAAGAATCAGATTTCACAGCAGCTCCATCTNAGATCCTAGCAGACATGAAGCAGCTGTGTGCTTTCCCTATTTCATTTTTGCTCCTGAAGTTTTCTCTCATCTTGTGCTGTTTGACCAAACCAAATTGCTTTTGGAGGATAAAAAATAGTGAAGATAATGAATTAAATGATTTGCGAAGAGATTTGCGAAGGGAGTGTCATTTTTACATTTGGGCAATTGATAAACCTGTTGAAGATAATTTTTATAATTTTGTTTTAAATTTTAGGTAAGTCATTAACTTTATTTCTATGTCAATGTCATTAATTAAAAATATTTAGCTGTATACACAAACTGTGGGTTCTGTTCTCTTCCTGACTCTGTAACTTTAAGAATCCCTGAAAATTAATTATTCTATCAGTCACTATTTTAATACTTTGAAATGTGTCACAGTTTAGTTTATTTTTAATACATTAAGGTCCAGTTCACAATGCTGGACAATGAGATAGTCTGGATTCTCTCTGTTGAGTCTTTGTTGATAACATACTTTGAAAGATATCTCTTCATCTGCCTTGAATTCACAATCCCCACCTTTGTCAAGAACTCAATATGAAGAGACTGCATCACTGCCTATATTCAATTGTCTCCAATGATTCCTGTATGAGCATGCTTCTAAATGCCTTCATAAAAGGGTTACCTAATTTTGNTCTCCAACATATGAACATTTATTCTTTCATTGAAATATTTGTGTATGNTTTGGTCTACTATACCTGATTACATATANNNTTNTGAATATACATATACTTTGCTTTATAAAATAGTCTTTAAATGAGCCCACCCTACAATTCTGGATTTTATACTGAATGTGGAAAAAGACTGCCAGGCTTCAGATTCTGTTACCAGAATAAATTTTAGCTGCAATTACACAAACGCACAGGCACAGATTAGGCTTATTATCAGTATCAGATAGATGGTTACTATTTCTATCAACTACTGAACAAATTTAACAGTAGTCAGTACTTTATATATACTCACATTTCCTTTCAATTCATCCTATGTCATGCGCCCTGGACACATAGGGAGGATTCTGGCCTTAGGTTCTACATCTGAGGTCTGAAAAGATAAAATATAGGAGAATTATTGTATTTCTTGTGGGGAAAAAACTGTTCTAAATGTTGCTATGTAAGTCTGAGATCCAAACTGTGAGATGTTATCATTTTTGGTTGCAAATCATAAGGGAAGTCATGTTGAAATCACTCAACTTTTAGCTAATCAACGTGCCTGTGACATCTTTCTTTCATAAACCAAGGTTTCCTGTGCTTTTCTGTCTCTGGCTCTCATCCTATCTCTTAGTCAATTTTCAAGTCCTTGGGATTAAACAAATCCATTTTTCAATTGGTAGCCACGGTACACTGTACACTTTGATAGTGATGGTTGCTTCCCATTATGATGCTTCTGTGTTAGGTGAGTAGGAATTTCAGTTCTGATGTATTCTGCATTTCCCCACACCTCATTGCAAAAAAGAGTGGCAATTCTCATTAGTGACAATTTTAAAAGCCATAAATTTTAAAATTACAAATATATGAACTGTGTCAATACACTTTTCTAGATTAGAAAGAAAAACTTAGTGTTGAACTCTCAATCCAAAAATGAAAATTTCAGCAAAAGCCCATTTTTGGTGTTTTTACTCCTGATGAGAGGGAATAGCTAACAATAACAGATAAACTGACAACTGTGCTGGGATAGAGAAGATCTCTGTGCTCAGACAGCACATAAAACATCTCAAAGAATTAGGAAGACTAAGGTATTAAAAGAATTCTGATAATACATTTACAAAACAGAAGTAGTAACAATACACTAAAATGTAACATCAATTGATGTGTAAAAGGGNCTAACAGATAATATTCTGGTTATATGGTATATTGTATCATTTTGTATATTTTGAAATGTGTAAATAAGATTAAATAAAATGTACCTTAAAATAATTAATCTGATTGATGATATTAACAGTTGTAAATATTAAAATCATGATATNCAAATATAGAAAACAAATAAAAATATGTTCAAAAATATAATTCATAATTTTTCATTGTGAACAAAATTAGCATTTTCTTAATGTTTAAGTTCAAAGAGTTTTTGTTATTTGGAACTATGTAAGATATTCTTACTCATAAAATAATTTCTCTACTAGAAACACTGATAATCTTCTTTAAGTAAACTGATTGTTAGAAAGTCTACACTGATATCAGTTGTTATCTAATAAGGGCTTTGAATATATTTCTTAATGATTCACTTTTTAAAATTTTGTGCTCTTTTACTATGCTTAATTTGCAGAGAGTATTTTGTATGGTTTGAAACAATTTAATAATCAATGTGAGGCATAGGATCCTCAATTATGGATGTTATTAAATATGCATTAATGCTATTATGGGTATAAAAGGATAGGAATATAAAAGTTGAACATAATTTAGATATATTATTTGATTCTCAAAATATTCAATAATATTAAGATATTTGATGTATAAAATGCATTTAAATAGTAAAAAATAAAAGGAGAATCTATTATGCATTTCATATGCGGTTTAAGTCATGCTCTTTTATGTATCTGTGTCATTAAAACTCCAAAGTTATTTTATAGCAGTCTTACTAAACAGAACTGTGATCTAGTTCAAGGATGGCATTCAGAGATAAAACAATATTTATTGATTTTAATGAATACAAAATGGATCATATCCTAGTGCCCTATGTCTATGAATTCTTAAATTGTATTCAGCTCTAAAGATTCCTAATATATGAGACTCATTTCAGGTCATTTAGACAGAAATTTTGTATATCTCCTAATACAAACTTTACTGCAGTTGAAATTTTATATTCCAATCATCTCCCTTAATCATCACTNTGCCTTGTTTTAGAGTATCACCAAGTGAATATGAGTTTCTTCTGGTAATAATTTTTGCTACTGATGAGATCAACAAGAATCCTTATCTTTTACCCAACATAACTTTGATATTCACCATCGTTGGTGGTCACTGTAATGATTTATTGGGAGGTATGGATAAATCATATTCACAAATAAATGGACATATGAATTTTGTTAATTATTTCTGTTATTCAGATGATTCATGTCTAATAGGCCTTACAGGACCATCATGGAAAAAATCCTTAAAACTGGCAATGGATTCTTCAACACCAATGGTAAGAATATGTGACACTGAATGGGTTAACAACATTGAATTACATTTACAAGTGCTTACAAGAAAACTTGGACAGAATACATTTATGAGTGTGCTGCTACACACACGCACACACGCACACACCATATTTATTAAATAATCAGTTTGTAGATGTACTGTGCAAACAGGAAAATCTGTGTTCTAGGAAATTCAGACTTGTCAGGAATAGTCTAGAATCTAATAGGAATAATTCATGATATTTATAATACAGTCATACTATTCTTAACAGGAGTTCTGAAAGCNAGTGCCATTACATGTATATAATTCCAAATATCCTAATAATCGTATTTCTCATGTGGATGTTTCATCCTCTCTTCTACGTCCTTTAGGTTTTCTTTGGACCATTTAATCCTAACCTACGTGACCATGACCGGTTGCCCCATGTCCATCAGGTAGCCCCCAAGGACACACATTTATCCCATGGCATGGTCTCCTTGATGTTTCATTTTGGATGGACTTGGATAGGACTGGTCATCTCAGATGACGACCAGGGTATTCAGTTT
>NW_018392279.1:4912-7723 GCF_900095145.1 Mus pahari | reverse complement strand
ATGAAGCATAGGGAAAATCAGTGTGTAGAGTATGATATTTTCATCATTTGGAATCTTCCACAAGGCCTTGGATTAAAAGTGAAAATCGGAAGCTATTTACCTTGTTTTCCACAGAGTCAACAACTTCATGTATCTGGTGATTTGGAATGGGCCATGGGAGGAACATCAGTGAGTATACCATAATTTTTATTTTTTCAGGACATGTAGATTGTTGAATATGAGACTCTGTGGTTAAGATCAATTGCTACTCTTGCAAAAGAACATCCTCAGTTACAATCATCAAAATTTGATAACTCTCAGCTTCATATTAATCTGGGCATAGAAGGATCAATGTCCTCTGGATTTCATGTTCAATAGAACCATATGCCAATTCAACCACAATAGAGGAATAAATTTAATAAATTTAGACTAAAATGTATATTTACATATAATTAAAATTTTTAACTATATATAACCCATGGATTTTTCTGATTCAATGTGAATAAATGTATAGTCTAATTAACTGTAGCATGTATTCATTAACATGAATGTTTCTTCAGATTAAAGGTTTTTCTTAAATTTATATATTTTGTACTTTTTAAAAAATATATTTACATTTCAAATGCTACCCAACATCCAGTTTTCCCCTCCTTCGTGGAGGATTGCCTTGTCTGGCATCAGTAAGAGGGGAGTCCCTTAATCCTGTAAAGGTTTGGTGCCCCAGCACAGTGGAATGCTAGGGTGTTGAGGCAGGAGTGGGTGGGTTGAGGAGTTCCCTCATTGACACATGGGAAAGAGGGGAAGGGATAGTGGGTTCAGGTTCTTTTTGGAAAACTTTATTGAATTTATGGGAGTCCTATATAACATATTTTGGTCATAGTCATCAAACTACTCTTTCTAGATTTACGCTAACTTCTCCCTCTGTACAGCTCACTATTCTTTTTTTTTTTTGTAATTTATAAATCATGAGAGAAAAGCAGGTGTCACACAAACATTCTTTTGGATTGATCAGTTTGGGAAGGAAAAAATTTAAATTGCTACAACCTGAATGTTACGTATATAATATTATATGATATAGTAAATATTGTGTGACATTCAGGGCATTGCAGGGTAATACAAAATAATAATGTGCCTGATACTGTTAAGTAATACTGGTTATCAGAAGAATATGTATAATCATATCTGTTAGTGTCCCATATATCAATCTATGGGNCATTATTCATATGACAAATTCATGAACTACACACACTCACTCACACTCATATTATATAATATTTATTCAATGTCCTCAGGTTCCGTCCTCCGTGTGTAGTGTGGCATGTACTGCTGGATTCAGGAAAATTCATCAGAAAGAAACAGCAGACTGCTGCTTTGATTGTGTTCAGTGCCCAGAAAATGAGGTTTCCAATGAAACAGGTACATGCTTGCATGCAGAAGAAAAATTGCTGAATTTGAATACCTGCTCTTCCCATATTAGAAAAACAATATGGCCTAGATACAAACTGAAGACCTAAAATGTCCATGTTTCAGAACTTAATCAGTTAACTAATATCCATTTTTTGGACCCAGCAAATAACTTACAATAACTTCTTCAAACAAGGCGTTTTTCTCACAATATGGCGGTTACTGATTTTATATTATATAGAAAATGTTTAGGGGGACATACCTGTGTAACAATTTTTAAAAGAAACATTTTAGGCATAATCTATACAATGTTTATTTTTCTTTGTCTCATTGTGCAGAGAAACTTGAGTACACGATCAGTCTATAAACTTTGCCTCCATCACCCAGCTTAGTCCCTGACAAAAACTAGATGGTCAGGGTAACACTTGTTGTTTAATGGAATGTGATTTAAGAACTTAGATGACTTAATGGATTAATAGTTTCCTGTTAAAGAGTTAGAACAAGAGTGAAGTTTTGAAGAATACAACAACAGATGGGATATTGCTTATCATCAATCATTCCCTCTCTAAGGAGAGAGGGTTGAATATGGACAACCATAACCTTTATGACATAGAGTTTGTAATGTATATTTGGGAAGAAAGTGGTTGTAAAACAATGAGAGGGAAACGCATAAGTCTATGAGGCATAGAGCTTCAAGAATGAAAATATTCCTTTATACAAATAACACTAGCATGAGTAATGGTATCTTCTGGTTCCCATGTATACATACAGACAAAGGGCACACCCACAAAGCAAACAAAATACATGATGCACTTCATCAGTTGTCATCAACAAAGATGTCTGCATACTACCCTTGCCTATGAATAGTTTATTTATGTTTGGAGGAATTAAAATATTATAGATTATGCATATTATTATGCATCATATTTTTTCTTTTTATAATAAATAATATTTTCTGTTCCACTTCCAATGGTGGTGTTTTGTTCTATCACAAAGCATAGGATAATACAGAGCAATCTTGCCAGGCAGTGGTGATGCACTCCTTTAATTCCAGCACTTTAGAGTCAGAGGCAGGCGAATTTCTGAGTTCAAGGCCAGCCTGGTCTACAGTGTGAGTTCACAGGACAGCCAGGGCTATACAGAGAAACCCTGTCTCAAAAAACCTAAAAAAAAATTAAAAATACAGAGCAATCTTAAGTTAGTGGTTCCTACTGCTAAAAGGAATGGAATAGATACTCGACACCAAATTATTTATTAATATTTTCTATGAATAATACAAATATACAAATATTACCTACATAATCATGATATCTTAAAAGGGTTTATTGTGATTTGCCAGCAGATATGGANCAGTGTGTGAGGTGTCCAGATGATAAATATGCCAACTTAGAGCAAACCCACTGCCTCCAAAGAACTGTGTCATTTCTG
>NW_018392279.1:0-1986 GCF_900095145.1 Mus pahari | reverse complement strand
AAAATATATTAGGTAGATGTTAAGAAAATCAGATAACATAAAAAGAAAAGTACATTTTATTAAAAGGACAATGAGGTTCTGATTGTGCCTGCAATATAAGACTCTGTGAATCTTTGTGAAATGACACAATTTCATTATGAAATGACTATGGTCCATTAAATGAGTAAATCACTAATGGAAATGTCCCACATAAGATCTTCGCCACATTTAGATCAGTGAATTCAATAAACATATAAATCACTCTAGATGAAGGGTCTCATCATAAATTTTAATCATAATATGAGTAATAAAGGTTATTTCAGTTTATGTTATTCAAACATTCACATATAAACAACACATTTTTATTTCTTTACATCAGGTGTTGATGGTCAGTGTCATTTTTCTCTGAAAGTACTGTTTGCTGCTCTATATTTAAAATATTAATTGGTTGTTTATTTTATGAAATTATTTTGTTGTTGTTGTTGTTGTTGTTGTTGTTTGAGACAGGTTTCTCTGTGTAGCCCTGGCTGTCCTGGAACTTACTTTGTAGGTAAGGATGACCTCGAACTCGGAAATCCACCTGCCTCTGCTTCCTGAGTGCTGGATTAAAGGCGTGTGCCAAGACCAATGCGGTTGTTTATTTTGACACTGTCATTTAGTTGCCATTTGTTTGAAGTTCCTGTCTCCAGAACTCCCTTCGTACCTCTCGCTGCACTCCTAAAATGCACATGGCCTCTTCCTTTCTTAATCCTTACTGAATGGGTAACATATATGCATATATATATGCAAATATATATTGAAATATAAATTGTAGACACTGTGTAAAATTGCATATATTTAGGTTCTGATAAGGTTATACAGCAGTAAAATCACTCTTGATGACATTTTTCTATACATAAAATCAGCGCATCCATCAGCCACCATCAGAGAGCTTTCCTTCTGTAATAGATAAGAACAAATACAAATACCCTTAGCCATTTTTGAGAGGGTGGGGCCGCGGTAGACTGTATGTGATGTCACAGGGTTACTGGAGGGGAGGGGAGACCCGGGAATTCCCGGATGTCAGTGGTTACTGCCTCACAGGTGAGTGTGACCTGGAAGAGGACTGAGGGCCAGGCCAGGTCAGGGGTACAGCCCCAGAGCAGCTGCTGCTGGTGAAGTGTAAAAATGCACGTGCACTAATGGTATCTTGGGTCCTCTACATTTCTGGGCTAATATCCACTTATCAGTGAGTACATATCATGTGTGTTTTTTGTGATTGGGTTACCTCACTCCCACATGAAACTCAAGAAGAAGGAATACCAAAGTGTTGATACTTCGTCCCTCCTTAGAATGGGGAACAAAATACCCATGGAAGGAGTTACAGAGACAAAGTTTGGAGATGAGATGGAAGGAAGGACCATGCAGAGACTGCCCCATCTGGGGGTCCATACCACCAAACACAGACACAACCTCATATGCCAGCAAGATTTTGCCGACAGGACCCTGATATAGCTATCTCTTGTGAGGCTACGCCAGTGCCTGGCAAATACAGAAGTGGATGCTCAAAGTCATCTATTGAATGGAACACATGGTACCTAATGAAGGAGCTAGAGAAAGTACTGAAGGAGCTGAAGGGGTCTGCAACCCTATAGGAGGAACAACAATATGAACTAACTAGTACCCCCTGAGCTCCTCTCTCTAGCTGCATATGTAACAGAAGTTGGCCTAATCGGCCATCATTCAGAGGAGAGGCCCTTGATTTTACAAAGATTATATGCCCCATTTGAATTGTAAATGTAGAAAATATCTAATAAAAACTGTGTGTGCTAATCTCAGAGGCATGGACAGGATTGAAGCTGCTACAAGGCAGGACAAGGAGAGAGTGACAGGGGAGGCAGCAACTGAGGGGTGGGGCGGGGTGAGAGTGACCAGAGTGGCAGGGCCACAGCAACTAAGAAGACAGAAGACAGAATAATAAAAATATTAACAAAAATATTTTTAGTAGTTTACTTACGTGTATGTGTG
>NW_018392278.1:0-5631 GCF_900095145.1 Mus pahari | reverse complement strand
AGTGGCACTGCTGGATCTTCCTGTAGTACTATGTCCAATTTTCTGAGGAAGTACCAGACTAATTTCCAGAGTGGTTGNACCAGCTTGCAGTCCCACCAGCAATGGAGGACTATTCAGCTTTCTCCACATACTTGCTACCATCTGCTGTCACCTGAGTTTTTGATCTTAGCCATTCTGACTGGTGTGAGGTGGAATCTCAGGATTGTTTGGATTTGCATTTTCCTAATGATGAAGAATGCTCAACATTTTTTTAGGTGCTTCTCCAGCTGTCGCGGACCCCGAACTCCAACCAGCAGAGACAGGGAGAAATGACACAAACACCAAGGAAGGTTCCAAACAGATTTCTTCTTTATCTCCCCGAACAGCTTTTCCTCTCCCTCTCACAAACAGCTTTCTCTAACCCTCTCCCGGCTCCAACTCATTCCGACTGGACTGCACTCTTCAACTGCTTGCTCCAACTTAACTATTTACAGCTTTTCCCTACAGCATTCTCCTCCCTCCCTCCGGGCACATCCTGTTTTTCTCAGTCCTCAGAGCTCCTTCAAAACAACATTCTCCCTCCTGCTGGGGGGGCACCCTGTTTTCAGTCCTCTGACCCAATCCCTCCCCCATCTCCTAGATCCAGTCAGAGTTCAGCCAGGGTGAGAGGTGATAGTCCAGTGACTCAGCAGGCAGGCAGTACAGGCTCAGCAGGATCAGATTCTTGCAGCCAAGGAACATGGGACTTGGCACCTCTGCTCCCCACATAGAGGTCAGGCTCAGGTTCTTGGCAAACAGGGATCATGGGGCTTGGCACACCCGCTCCCCACATCCAGCCATTTGGTATTCCTCAGTTGAGAATTCTTTATCTCTGTACCCCATTTTTAATAGGGTTTTTGTATTTCTGGAGTCTAATTTGTGGAATTCTTTATATATATTGATATTAGACCCTTATCAGATTTAGGATTGGTAAAGATCGTTTCCCAATTTGTTGGTTGCCATTTTGTATTATTGACAGTGTCCTTAGCCTTACAGAAGTCTTGCAATTTTATGAGGTCCCATTTGTAGATTCTTGATGTTACAGCACAAGCCAATGCTGTTCTGTTCAGGAGTTTTCCCCCTGTGCCCATATTTTCAAGGCTCTTCCCCACTTTCTCTTCTCTAAGTTTCAGTGTATCTGGTTTTATGTGGAGGTCCTTGTACAAAGTCCTCAAGTCTAAGTGGATCAAAACTTGAGCTTTGTACAAAGAGATAAGAACGGATCAATTCACATTTTTCTGCATGATAACTGTTAGCACCAGGATACTCCTAACCATGTGACCCTTGACCTGCGTTGCCAGGACAAGGACCTTCTATCCCACAATCCACTTGGTTCAGTTCCCACCCTCACTGGTGTGAAGTCATTTTCTGTATAAAGTAGGAAGTCATCTTCTCTTCGCTCTCTTCGCCCTCTTCTCTTCATCTTCTCTCCCCCCCCTCACTCTCTCTTCTCTTCTCTACCTTTCTACCCGCTTCGCTGCCCCCCCTATTCCCGCATAATAAACCTCTCCCACGTGGAACACCTTGATCTGGTCTGCTTCTTGGTTTATCTGCCCAAAATATAAAAATAACCACCAATGGAGCCAGCACTATTTGTTGAAAATGCTGTCTTCATTTTACTGGAGGGTTTTTAGCGCCTCTGTCAAAGATCAAATGACCATAGGTGTGTGGGTTCATTTCTGAGTCTTCAATTCTATTCCATGTTTCTGTCATGCAGTATCATGCAGTTTTTATCATGAAAGAAAATTAAATTTAAGATCCATGATTCAGGCAGCTCATGCTGGTTAGTCAGAAAGTTCACGGACCCAGGGCAAAGCAGAACAGGCCCAAGCATGTCCAGACAGGCCAAAACAAAGGCTGTTAAGTCATTCCAGAAGCTGGCTGACCATAAGATAGGGGAGGAATGCAAGGATGTCCAGACTATCTCAGCTGAGTTATGGGCCACCTGGCTCGACCCTGGCTAGGCACCTCCCTGTCTCCCCTCCCTTCTCCTGACTTGGGTTAAAACATTAACCAGATGCTCTGCCAACATAGACAAGCACTTGCCCTTTAGAACTGCTGTTACCCCGATCTGAATGTACTATTTGCTGATGATTAAACTAGCCAATCATGTGTGGCCTTGCCAATTCCTCCCATGCCCCTGACTTTTTTCTATATAAATCCCTAGCCCCTGAGCCTCAGGGTCAATGCCTCTGTCTCCTGCATGAGATATATGTTGGCCCAGAGCTCTGTTATTAAACTACCTCATGTGCTTACATCAAGTCGGTCTATTCGTGGTTCTTGGGGGCTGCCATCTCGAGACTGGAGTAGGGAGGGCTCCTCATGGAGGTCTTTCAATCACAGTTGCTCTATAGTACAGCATGAGGTCGGCATGGTTATTCCAACAGAGATTCTTTTATTGTTGAGAATAGTTTTTGCCATCCAAATTTTTTTTTATTCCAGATGAATTTTATATTATTTGTGACAATTTTAAAGGGTGTTGTTTCCCTAATTTCTTTCTCAGCCTGTTTATCCTTTGTGTAGAGAAAGGCCACTGATTTGTTTAATTTTATATTGAGCCACTTAGCTGAAGTTGTTTATCAGGTTTATGAGTTTTCTGGTCGAATTTTTGGGGTCACTTAAGTATACTATCATATCATCTGCAAAATAGCGATAATTTGACTTCTTCCTTTCCAATTTGTATCCCTTTGATCTCCTTTTGTTGTCTGCCTAGGACTTCAAGTACTATAGTGAATAGGTAGGGAGAAAGTGGGCAGCCTTGTCTAGGCCCTGATTTTAGTCAGATTGCTTCAAGTTTCTCTCCACTTAGTGTGAAGTTGGCTATTGGTTTGCTGTATATTGCTTTTATAATGTTTAGGTATGGGTTTGAATTCCTGATCTTTCCAAGACTTTTATTATGAACAGGTGTTGGATTTTATCAAATGCTTTCTCAGCATCTAATGAGATGATCATGTGGTTTTTGTTTTTGAGTTTATTTATATAGTGGATTATGTTGATGGATTTCCATATATTAAACCATCCCTGCATACCTGGAATGAACCCTATTTCATCATGATGGATGATTGTTTTGATTTGTTCGTGGATATGGTTTGCTAGAATTTTATTATTTTTCATCTATATTCATAAGGGAAATTGATCTGAAGCTCTCTATCTTTGTTGGGTCTTTGTGTGATTTAGGTATCAGAGTATTTGTGGCTTCATCGAATGAATTGGGTAGAGTACCTTCTGTTTCTATTTTGTGGAATAGTATTGGAATTAGGTCCTCATTGAAGGTCTGATAGAACTCTGCACCAAACCCATCTGGTTCTGGGATATTTTTGGATGGGAGGCGATTAATGACTGTTTCTATTTTTTTTTTTTTTTTTTTTTTTTTTTTTTTTTTTTTTTTTTTTTTTTTTTTAGAGGATATGGGTCTGTTTAGATTATGAATCTAATTCTGATTTAACTTTGGTACCTAGAAAATGGTTCATTTCATCTAGATTTTCTAGTTGTTTGGAGTATAACCATTTGTAGTAGCATCTGATGATGTATTGGACATCCTCGGGTTCTATTGTTATGTCTCCCTTTTCATTTCTGATTTTGTTAATTTGTGCCCTTTTGTTAGTCTGATTAAGGGTTTGTCTATCTTGTTGATTTTCTTAAAGAACCAGCTCTTGGTTTGGTTCTTTGTATAGTTCTTTTTGTTTCTATTTGGTTGATTTCAGCCCTGAGTTTGATTTTTTCATGCCATCTACTCCTCTTGGGGGAATTTGCTTCTTTTCATTCAAGAGCTTTTAGGTGTGCAGTCAAGCTGCTTGCATATGCTCTCTCCAGATTCTTTTTGGCAGCCCTCAGAGCTATGAGTTTTCCTCTTAGGACTGCTTTCATTGTGTCCCATAAGTGTGGCTATGTTGTGGCTTCATTTTCTTTAAACTCTAAAGAGTCTTTAATTTGTTTATTTCTTCCTTGACCAAGTTAGCATTAAGTAGATTCCTGTTCAGCTTCCATGTGTATGGGAGCTGTTATTTATGCTGTTATTGAAGATGAGCCTTAGTTCTTGGTGATCTGATAGAATGCATGGGATTATTTCAATATTTTCTTTTGAGGCCTGTTTTGTGACTGATTATGTAGTCAGTTTTGGAGGAGGTACCATGAGGTGCTGAGAAGGAGGTATATCCTTCTGTTTTAGGATAAAATGTTCTACAGATATCAATTAATCCCACTTGTTTTATAACTTTTGTTAATTTCACTGTGTCTCTGTTTAGTTTGTGTTTCCATGGTCTGTACATTGATGAGATTGGGGTGTTGAAATCTCCCACTATTATTGTGTGTGGTGCAATGTGCACTCTGAGCTTTACTAAAGTTTCTTTAATGAATGTGGCTGCCCTTGCATTTGTAGCATAGATGTTCAGAATTGAGAGTTCACCTTGGTAGATTTTACCTTTGATGAGTGTGAAGTGTCCCTCCTTGCCTTTTTTGATAACTTTAGGTTGAAAATCGATTTTATTTGATATTAGAATGGCTACTCCAGCTTGTTTCTTGGGACCATTTACTTGGAAAATAGTTTTCCAGCCTTTTACTCTGATATGTCTTTTCCCCTGAAGTGGGTATCCTGTATGCAGCAAAAATGTGTAGTTTATGTAGCAGGTCTGTTACTCTATGTCTTTTGAATGGGGAATTGAGTCCATTGCTATTAAGAGATATTAAGGAAAGTCATTGTTGATTCCTGTTATTTTTGTTGTTACAGTTAGAATTTTGTTCATGTGGCAATCTTTTTTTTTTCTTCTTTTTTCTTGGATCTCAGTACAACTTTTATATTTTGTGAATCTTATTTTAGTACAACTGGCAATACAAAAATCTTCATTTCCATCTATGAAAATTCCATGAGTATATGATAAGTAAAGTAAAAGTTGGGATTACTGTAAATAAGGCCTTATCCAATCTTTTTTTTCCAGTTTTTTATTATTTTCTTCATTTACATTTCAAATGGTATTCCAAAAGTCCAATATACCCTCCTCCCGCCCTGCTCCCCTACCAACCCACTCCTATATCTTGGCCCTAGAGTTCTCCTGTACTGGGGCATATAAAGTTTACAAGACCAAGGGACCTCTCTTCCCAATGATGGCCAACTAGGCCATCTTCTGCTACATATGCAGCTAGAGACACGAGCTCTGGTGGTACTGCTTAGTTCATATTGTTGTTCCACCTATATGGTTGCAGACTCGTTTAGCACCTTGGGTCATTTCTCTAGCTCCTCCATTGGAGCCCTGTTTTCCATCCAATAGATGATTGTGAGCATCCACTTCTGTATTTGCCAGGCACTGGCATAGCCTCACAAGAGACAGCTACATCAGGGGACTTTCAGGAAACTCTTGCTAGCATATGCAATAGTTTTTGTGTTTGGTGGCCGATTAGGGGATGGATCTTTTTTTTTTTTCTTCAGTCTCTGGATAGTCCATCCTTTCATTTCAGCTCCAAACTTTGTCTCTATAACTCAATTCATGGGTATTTTTTTATATATATATTTAAACATTTATTTATTTATTATATTTAAGTACACTGTAGCTGACTTCAGACACTCCAGAAGAGGGCGTCAGATCTTGTTATGGATGGTTGTGAGCCACCATGTGGTTG
>NW_018392277.1:28457-31390 GCF_900095145.1 Mus pahari | reverse complement strand
TCGAACCTAAATTGTCCACATCAACACTATAGAGTCAAAACATTTTTTTCTATAAGGCAATACTGCANCCATCAATGGTTTTGAGCTCCACAAGGAGTTGTAATGGAATACACAGCATTACACTGGGTCACATGGGTACCTCCACNTGCATAGTTCCCTCCGCTATGGAAGCTATTGCTGCACTGTGNCATTACAAGACCAAAGACAGCCATGGCTCACCCTGACTTCCCTGTGTGGTACACCCTCCAAGGCTGCTTAAGTGACACTATCTTGACACCACAAATTGTACTTACCTCTTTGGCTATTAGAATGTCATCACCTTGTGTGACCTACTGCAGAACAGGGCCTTTGACTTGGTTACCACATTCATCAAGTTCTCAGAGTCATCAGTTATAATTGTGGAGACACCAATGATATTGTTGGAGTTCGTCAAAAGNCTCTCACTCACAAAGTCCAGAGAGACAGCCATCACTGCAAAACGCATGAGGATTTTTATTATTCCAACATGTTGGGGACCCCCCTCTCAGCATGCAGGCCAGAGGAGAGACTGAGAACAAAGAAAGAACACACTTTTAATACCTTACTAAGAGGCAGATACAAGCAACAGAGTAGCTGTCTTATTTTCATTGGTCTAACAAGTAACCTTTTCAGGCATTGGTTGGTTTGCATAGTGACTACCTCTGGCCTAGCGACTCACTTTGCTTGCCCCATGGTGGGNTATTATGATTTGGTCAGCAAAGCAATAGTACATTTTGAACTTAAGGATCAGCTATTGATGTGCCAGAAAACTTTGTCAGCAAGGTTAAGGTAGTATGCGGTTTATATCAGAATTCAGACTGAGACAGGGTTTCCAAGGACTGTTATCTGTGTTATAGCTAACTTTTGAGAACAGCTAATCTTGCTCCAGGAGCTATGGTCATCATAACCTCTTAGTCCTCTCAGATGGGGAATTGGCCTGATGTTATTGAACTATTGAACTTGCTTACATTGTCAGGGAAAGGGAAAATTCCTCAAGCAGCAGGNGAAAGGGAAAAAGCTTCTGCAAACAGCTTTGGTGCACATTAGGCAAGCTAAAAAGTATATAAAACTATATTTCTTCAGTATCCAAATAGAACCAAAGCCAATGCAGCCTCTATAATACCCAATATCTTCAGGAAAAAAACCTTTTCCTGCTTAATTCTCCAACCCAGATAGTAAGACACAGACACAATTTAGTGTAATGATATCGTGATAATGATGGCATAAGTTGAACAAAGACCTGCCTGGAGAGGGAGCCTTTCATGACATTCTATACCTTGGGCTAGCACAAAGGAGGTGGAGGATACCAAGAGAAATGCCTAAATGCCCTGCAGTCGTGGGTGGAAAGTTCAGTGATAATGCCAAGAACACCCCAACAGATTAAGTGAACAAAGATCTCAAAGGTCATGCAGACNCCAGCTTGGAGGTCACCTGGTCACAAACTCACAGAAGCAAACAAACTTAGGCAAGACATAGATGGTGGAACAAAAGCAACCCAAGGCCTGCCAACATGAGGGGATCCAGCTGCAAAAGTCGATGTATACATTTGCCTTACATACTGAAATTTATGCCTGCAGGACACACAAAAAAACTAGCTGTTAAGAGCACACCCCACATCTCTTAACCCCCACCCTAGAAACTGAAGATAACCTGGCATAGCTCGTTATTCTGCTATCTGACAAAATTAACTTCCAGGAGAATTTGTCAGATAATGAAGACTANTGTACATTAATAAAGTAACAATTCACCCAGGACACATAACAGTTATAAATATACATTCACCAAACTTTGGGAACACCAATGAAGAAAATATTTAGTTTTTCAGCATGATAAACAAAATTGATAGAACTTAGGCCAAAGTAACCAAAAGGAATAGAGATGATTCAAGCTAGTAAGATTAGAGATGAAAACACTATAACAAATGCTAATGAAGGACAGTTAGGTCACTGAGAAATACTTGGAAAACCTATATTCCAAAAAACTGGAAAACTAGAAAGACATCGAGAGATATCTAAATATACATTACTTACCAAGAGAATATAAAACACCAAAACAGGTCTCTAATAAGGAATTATATCTGGGCCTGGAGTTTTGCTAGTAAATTTGTTTATTATACAAAAGGTTGTACGGGTAGTCTATTTCCTGGGGAGCCATTTTCAAAATGGGCACCATTCAAAGAAATACTCATTTTATGAAGTTGTCCAATTTGTTGCCAATCATGAACTGGACATTTTCCTATAACATCCTATTGTGATAGGGACACTAAAAGAACTATGCCTACATTTTTGATCTCTGAAACTAGTTTTCTACTCAGTCAAATGAAAAAGAACCTTTAAGGTGATCATGGAATTAAATTTGTTAACCAATTGCCTTAAAATAAGCAAATCACTCTAGATTATCATACTATAAACTAAGAGAACTTGTGTAAGTTAATTTAGTGTTATAACAAATATCAAAACTAATCATCATTCACAGAAACAAAATGTTTACCTTTGGCTTATAGTTTCTGAGTCTGCAGTCTGTGATTACATAGCCCCATTGCTATATACCTGCAGTAAAACCTCAGTTGTGGAAAACATGTAAAACAAGATCGTAAGTAAGGAAGCAATACCAATGTCCCCTTAACAGAGTACCCCAAATGACCTCAAACCTTCTTATTAGGGCCCATTACTTAGAAGTTCTACCATGTCACAATAGCACCAGACTGGTGACCAATCGGCCTTGGTTTGGGAACACTTTAACCCCAAGTGTAGCAGTCCCATACTTTCAGAAAAGAGAAACAGAAGAAGAGATCTGAGTGGGGCTTGAATGCTAAAGGATGGTTGGGTAGTTACAGCATTCACAGTGTGATGATGGAAGAACCACCATTCTGAAACCATGATGAACTGGGAAAGACAGTGAAGCAAGCAAATGGA
>NW_018392277.1:21213-28082 GCF_900095145.1 Mus pahari | reverse complement strand
GAACTCAGAGATCTCCCTGTCTTAATCTTCTGGAATCACTCACCACTGTATCTCAAGATCTCCATACCAAGATCCAGATCAGAAATTTCTATCTCCCAGCCTCCAGATTAGGTTCACTGGTGAGCCTTCCAATTCTGGATTGTAGTTCATTTCAAATATAGTCAAGTTGACAACCAGGAATAGCCACTACACTTTACATCCCAATATCTGCCTCCTCTCCTCCCAGGCCTGCCCCTCACCCAGTTCCCCTACCCCACCCCTTCTACACTTCTCCTCTAAGAAGGAGGAAGCACCCTTGGGCACTCTACAATGGCAAGACATGGCAGGATTAGGAGCATTCTATCCCATTGAGGCCAACAAGGCAGCCCTGTTAGGAGAACGGGATCCACAGGCAGAAAGGCAATGGGTTCAGGGACAGCCCTTGTTCCAGTTGTTGGGGTACTTGCATGAAGACCAAGCTGCACAACTGCTCCATATGTGCAAGGGGCATAAGTGCAGCCCTTTCTAGCTCTTTGGTTCATGGTTCAGTCCCTAGGAGCCCCAAGGGTCCAGTTTAGTTGACTCTGTTGGTCTTCCTGTAGAATCCCTATGCCCTTCAAGAACCTTAATCCTCCCCCCAAGTCTTCTATAAGACTCCCGGAGTTCCAATGTGCAACTCTGCATCTTTTTCCATTGGATGCTGGGAGGAGCCTCTCACAGAACAGTTATGCTGGCCCACTGAATGCAAGCATATCAGAGCATTATTAATGGTGTTAGAGATGGGTTTTTGCCCATGGGATTGATCTCAATTTGGACCAGTCATTGGTTAGACATTCCCTCCATCTCTACTGTATCTTTGCTCCTGCACAACTTGCAGACAGGACATAATTTGGGTTGAAGTTTTTGTGGGTCCTTATCCTTCCACTTGGAGTCCTGCCTGGCCACAGGTAGTGCCCACTTCAGGTGTCATATCCCCCACTGCTAGGATTCTCAGAAAGGGCTACCCCCATAGACTTCTTTGGGCCTCCCCCAACCCTGTCCCAGGTCTCTGGAACACTCTAGAGATGCCCCTGATTCTCACTATCTATTTCTGTTCTCTCTACCCTGCTCTCCCTACACCTGATGCCCCCACCCGGTTCCCCTCACCATCTCATCTCCCACTTAATTCCATCCCTCAACCCTCCTCCAATATTTACTTTACTTCTCCTCCTGAGAAAGATTCAACCATCCTCCCTTGAGCCCTCCTTGTTATATAGTTTCTTTGGTTCTGTGGATTGTAGCATGGTTATCCTGAACTTTATGGCTAATATCTACTTACAAGTGAGTATATACTGTGTATATCTTTTGGGGTCTGGGTTACCTCACTCGGTATACTATTTTCTAGTTCCATCCCTTTGCCTGTAAAATTCATGATGCCCTTGTTTTTAATAGCTGAGTAGTATTCCATTGTGCAAATGAACCACATTTTCTTGTAGGGAGTAGGCTTGGCATTCAGCCGTATAAATTTTTTTAAAGATTTCTTTTTTTTTAATCCTATATATGTTTTGTGGGGATTAAAGTATGTGCATGTAAGGGCAGGGGCNCTCAGAGGTCAGAGGCATTAGAAGTTAGGATTATAAGGAGTTGTGAGCCTAACATGGGAACCTTACATGGGTACTGGTAACAAATACAGGTCCACTTTCAGAGCAGTATGTGCTCTTAACCACTGAGCCATCTCTCCAGCACAGGCATATAATGTTGAGAACACAGTTACTACCATTTCCAAGTCAGATTTCTTAATANAATGGATGTACGGTTGGATCTGTTTATGACACAGAGAGGTCAATTTCTTTCTTTATGGAGCTCCTATATTTCTTCCCCTTAGCAAATGTTCCTTCTAAGTCAATTAACTCAAAAATTCATTTGAAGGTGTTTTGTTTGAAGCGGTTCAGATTAAGTGGATATCTTTTACTAGAGGAGACTTTAATTAATCTCTCATCTCACACTTTACTGTAGCAGAGTTCAGATGAAGTAGGAGGAACCATCAAAGTCATGNCCAGATAATCACAGTGTAAGGTTTCTTGACTAAAACACAAAACAAGGTAAATGAAAGAAGCNTGAAATCATACTTTTCAGAACAGTCCTTTCTGTTTGTTTGATTTTGTGTTAAAATGACCATTTCAGGGGAAGAGCACCAGTTTAGGGAGACAATCACAGACTGAGAAAGGATGCTAGAATGGGCTTGACAAACTAAAAGGCCTAGCAAAACCTTTCTCAGTAAAGTATAGCCAAATGCCAGGACACCCCAACAGAGATCGTGACATCCCGATCCACTGTCNGGAACCATAATGGGACAAGCTAATAGCTAGCAGTTGAGATGCTATATATTTCCTGAGATGGTCTGCTTCTGATTATTACATAATCTGCAGCAGGTTCCCTCTTACTGAGCAAGGCCATAAGAGAATTCATTTTAGGAAAGATTCCTGTTATTAATATGCTTTTACTGTTATTATTAAACATATATAACAATAACTGGGTTTTAACACACACTTTCTGAGCAGATTTCTGCATATCTACAAAGATTTACTGTCTTACAGTTATGCTATACAGATAAATAGATGACATTTAAGTCTTAATGATGATCCTATAAGAATTCCTAAAATTAAATGAGTGACTACTGAAATCTTTTATAGTGGGACTGCAATTACTTCCTTTCCTGATAGTCAAAACTGCAATGGGAACTCTGCCAATCTCCCAAGTGTCACCAGTTGCTTTTAGATGGTAACCAGACTTTCTCCTACTCAGAGCACATTCCAGGAGGTTGTAAAACAATTTAAAAAAGATCATAAAAAGTGGACTAATGATTTATTATAAGTTCTTGTATAGAACATAAAATATTGACTGGGTTTATCTATATAAAACATCACTAATAACATAGTTATGGTTTTAAACCTTCAGTGAACCTGTGAAGCTCAGACAGGAATGGGTGTATATGTAAAGGATGTGCATGTGAACATTTTCTGTTGTAAAAGTACTGTGTTTGTCTATACATAACTTCACTAATAACTTAGCTACAGTTTTTAATGAACCTGTGGAGCTGTGACAGGTGATGGATGTTTAGCCAGATAATTACGTCTAATAGATATGCAGTAAACATTCTCTGATGTAAACTTCAATTTTAATTTATGATTTGATTTTATGTGTAAACTTGTGCTGAACTTTCAACATGTGATCATGCATTCTGAAAGATGTGTAAGTATTGAGGACAAAGAAATGAAGAGAAAAAAATTTCCCTTCCCCACTTAGGATCTTTCTGCTTTCCCCTTAGCTTTCGTAGAAAACTTTTTACAATGTACTAATAGGCTATAATCACTTTTCAAAGTGTCCCTTTTCCTTACTATGACTTCTAGCTGGCTGAAAGTTAGAGATGCACTGTTGNTGCTGAGATAGAAAAAGCCCACATTACTTAATCCTCTACTGATAGGCTACAGGTGTCAATCACCTGAGCCAGCAGCCTTTTACCCTCAGAAGGAGCAAGAAAGTTTTAGGACTTTTTAGAAGTTACCANCAGCATTTCAGTACAGTTAGAGAGCTAAATGTCCGGAGACNCTCGGATTTTAAAGCCCCANCAAAGTCCTACTCTGTGCACCCACCCCNCCCCCATCCCTGCCTCTACTNTCTCCAGCCAGGAGGCTCCCAGCAACCAACTATATTCTCAGAAATTCTAAGCTATGGGACCTAGTGATCACACATCTTTAATGGACTCCCATCATTTAATCTACCCCTCANCCCCACTATCCATCATAGATTCCTCAGAGAGACATCAGTCCCTATATTCTGTTACCCCTCACAACCATCTGGATGCCACAGATACCCATGACCCCACCACTACTCAAGTGCTCACCAGTGTCTCATTCTGTATTCCCTACCCCCAAATAAACCCACTAGTATTCCTACATGGCAGGAGCCATGTTGTCTTTCCTAAAAAAGGATCATGAATGTTCTCTGAATGACCTCCTTGAGGCAAGGCCAGGTTCTCTCCCACTAGGCAAGGACCAGTAGAAATGATAACCAAAATGACTGGTCAATCCTCGGAAGAGAGGCTCATGATTCCTGCTTACTTAAAATGTTAAGTGAAGACATGATCAATCAAGAACTTTAAAAAAGATTCCCTGTTGGATGGCCTCAAAATTGATAGGAATATATCAGGAAAAAGGAAGCATTAAGTAATTCTTCAGAGGACTTAAGCGTGCCAATACATTGTAGTGAGAGAAAGTTCAAAACTTACTTAGAGAAGATAGGGCCTATAGAATTAGGGCCTAAAGGTAAACAGTAAAGAGTTCATTCTCAGGACAAGTTAGTTCATTCTTTGAATAAGTTTGTAAGTAAATTTTATTATGCTCTAAGGAGAAATATAAGTTGAACAGATTCATCTTTGCCTTAGATAAGGGGTTAAGTCAGAGAAAGAAATGGCATGGGTTGATAAAAAAATGTTAATTGTTAAGTTTCTGCTCTTTATGGAAAAGCTGTATAGAACAGGACCATACTGTAAAACTAAAACAGAAAAAGACATAAAACTTAAAGCAGATCGTCTGCATACTGGATCAGATGATGCTAAAATACAAAGGTTATGCTCCTGTTAAACGTTTATCCTTTAATTCTAATTATCATTTACTTTGAAACTATATGTCTGCTGCCTGCCCATGAACAATTCATACTGGATTTGCCCAACTAGATATAATTGCAATACAATATTTGAATCATTTGGCTTACTATATTCAGGTGTGTTTAGCTATGGCATAATCATTTGGATTGTAATACTATTTAGATATGGGTAAAGATTAATCACTGACTACAAGAAAAAAAGGGAAACTTAAAAAGAATTTTAATAAGTACTTGTTGAGATTCTTGGATAATAATTAAAGAAAAATCTGAAACTATATATGTTTAAATGCTCTACATTTCTGTATAATGACGGCTTGACCTATTCGGGGTCACTTGTTTGAACAATGGATGGTCAGAGTCTTCCTTTAGGCTGACTCCACACCTCTGTCCCAGGTTATAGAAATCAGCAAACAAGGACTCCCGCAACTACCTGCTTCCCTTACCTATTCCTTCGAGAATTGCCTACCACAGACCTTCATTAAGCCCTTGAATTACCAGTCTCATTGCCTGATCCTTCATTACCCATGGACCTCCACACCTTGATTATCAGGTCTCAAAATGCCCATCCTGGCTTAACTCTGATGCCTGTCACATCTACTTAATGAGCTCTACTGCTTAAGGAATGTGAATGTCAGGGGGCCTGAGCTCAAGCTGTTTCATATGGGAAGCTTTGCTCAACAGACGTTATGCCCGCTCCCTGTACAGTTTCCAAAGAGCGGTGTCATCTTGAATTGAGCTTTCACTCAAACGACAGGAACACAACTGTCAATGGGGAAGAAGACAGGAAGAACTGCAATACAAACTGGTCCCTGCATACTTGCAGAGAGGGTTTATGGTGAGGTGGAGGAGGAGTGATTCAGTCATCTATTAGGGCAACATTTCAGATACAATTACAAGAATTGGGAAGAGTAAAATATTTTCTTCAGGGATTAGACAACAATGTTTATGTCTGGTGCAGTCAGTTCCTGGAAGATTCCACATATATTTGGGGGGGGGGGAATGAGATGGCAGATAAGGGATAAGCAGTAATCCATCCTTTATGCTAACAACAATATATTTTAACTTTTTATTAATTCTTTTTGGTCTTCACATTATGCACGCCAATCCCACTCATCTCCCCATCCCTTTGTATCTACACTCTGCCCATCTAACCTCACCCACAAAAGAAAAGAAAATAAGATAAAAATTTTGAAAATCTTATTGTAGAAGCTACAGTGTGTTACAGCATGTCACACAGTATACCCTTTTGTCCACACTTCTTTACTTGCAAATATTTGTTATAATGAGTCATTGATCTGGTTTGAGGCCTCTGGCTTCAACTCCACCATCTATACTGATTTCTTACAAGGACTTCTCTAAGATATCATGTTGTTGTCCCTGTGTAATGGAGATCTTAGAACCTTGGATCTGCAAGACTGGTCCTTTCAGACACTCTAGCAGATCATGGATGGGATAGATATTGGAATAGACCAACTCAAAGCCCTGGATGTGGGCTTGGGAGATTGCTGAGTTGGTCAGCCAGAGAACTCTATGGCCTCTGCACTACCAGGGCATTCTCTCCANTACTGCCCCAACTATAACAAAATGCAACAGCCATCAAGAGGCAAGGTCATCTCTCCTGTTCTCATTTTCTCAGAGTTCGTTCAGCTATATCCCAATCACTATAGTCAGCTCTACTGTGCTATCAGGCAAGGGGTGGACCAGCTCTCCAAAATGTGGGTTGGCCCATGAGGCCAGCTCAGCACAGAACCTCAGATGGAAGACCAGACCAGGGACATTTTAGTCACCTTTGGTGGCAACCCAGGCCTGGGACATAAACATGGACCCCTACCTGCCACAGGATCATGGACCCAGACATGGCCCCGGGCAGCAGCCTGGGCCCAGATATCTTATGAGAGATGGGACAGAGATGAAATGCAACTCAGTATGGCTTGAGCTACTCTGATAACCTGTGTCTCTCACAGGCTTTATTTATACACATATCATCCCCTTAAAAACTTTAATCATTGGTTACAAAATTTCTTTTTTTTATTATTATTATTATTTTCTTTATTTACATTTCAAATGCTATCCCGAAAGTTTCCTATACCCCTCCCCGCACCCCTGCTCCCCTACCCATCCACTCCCACTACTTGGCCCAGGCCTTGCCTTGTGCTGGGTCATATAAAGTTTGCAAGACCAAGGGGCCTCTCTTCCCAATNATGGCCGATTAGGCCATCTTCTGCTACATATGCAGCTAGAGACAC
>NW_018392277.1:16510-19857 GCF_900095145.1 Mus pahari | reverse complement strand
TGTACCACATTTTCTGTATCCATTCCTCTGTTGAGGGACATCTGAGTTCTTTCCAGCTTCTGACTATTATAAATAAGGCTGCTATGAACATAGTGGAGCTGGACTGGAGAGATGGCTCAGCCATTAAAGGCTAGGCTCACAACCAAAAAACAATTTTCTTTTAACTAAATGTATTTTTCCTTAAAATCAGTGTTAGAAAACCTTACGTTTACTGGAATGTTAAACAGGATTTTTTATTTAAGTTTGACTATGTTAATAAATCAGGAGTTGTTTTTGATCTGCACCCCTGAGTTAACCCTGTGGCACAGCTCTCCATACCCAAATCTCACCTGGAGAGATGGTCTCCCAGTAGTGCTGTCACTGATAAGTACAATGATGGGACCAAGACTTTTGACCCAAGAACTGGCCAAAGAGGAACACACAAGGAACAGGACTGCTGAGCATCCAGAGACAGGACCCTTCCAGTCTTCATCAGCACCCCAGAGCTAACCCTGTGACACAGCTCTCAACGCCCAAATTCCAACAGGGGAGAACTTGTCTTCCAGGAATGTGAATGCACCTAAGATCACAGGCCCACATGCTCACAGGATTCAGGCACAGATAGCAAGACCAACTAACACCATAGATAACCAGATGGTGGGGGCAAGCACAAGAATATAAGCAAAAGAATGCAACACTACTTGATATCATCTGAACCCAGTTCTTCTACTACAACAAGTCATGGATACCCCAGCACACCAGAAAAACAAGAATCTTATTTATAATCACATCTCAGAATGATGAATAGAGGACTTTAAGAAAGACATAAATACCTCCCTTAAAGAAATACAGAAGAACACAGGTAAAGAACTAGAAGTCCTTAAAGATAAAACACAAAAATCCCTTAAAGAATTATAGGAAAACACAACCAAGCAGATGATGGAATTGAACAAAACAATCCAGGATCTAAAAATGGAAATAGAAACAATGAAGAAATGACAAATGGAGACAACCATAAAGATAGAAAATCTAGGAAAGAAATCAGGAGTCATAGACACAAGAATCTCCAACAGAATACAAAAGATAGAAGAGAGAATCTCAGGGGCAGAAGACAACATAGAAAACATTGACAAAATAGTCAAAGAAAATGCAAAATGCAAATGTTAAATAGGATATTTTATTTAACTCTTAACTCTCAACATTCAGGAAATCCAGAACACAATGAGAAGACCAAACTGAAAGATTATAGGTATAGAAAAGAGTGCAGATTCCCAACTTAAAAGGCCAGTAAATATCTTCAACAAAATTATAGAAGAAAGCTTCCCTAACCTAAAGAAAAAGAGGTCCATGAACATACAAGAAGCCTACAGAATTGCAAATAGATTGATCCAGAAAGCAAATTCTTCCCATCACATAATAATCAAAACACCAAATGCACAAAACAAAGAAAGAATTTTAAAAGCAGTAAGAGAAAAAGATCAGGTAAGATATAAAGGCAGACCTATCAGAATTACACCATATTTCTCACCAGAGGCTATAAAAGTCAGAAGATCCTGGGTAGATGCCATATAGACCCTAAGAGAACACAAATGACAACCTAGACTACTATACCCAGCAAAACTCTCAATTACCATAAAAGGACAAACCAACCTATTCCATGACAAAACCAAATTTACACAATATGTTTCCACAAATCCAGCCCTTCAAAGGATAATAAATGGAAACTCAAACACAAGAGGGAAACTACACCCTAGAAAAAGCAAGAAAATGACCTTCTTTTAACAAACCAAAAATAAGATAAACATAATTTAATTTCACCTACATAAACATAAACATAATTTCACCTACATAATTTCAACAACAAAAATAACAGGAAGCAAAAACTACATTTCCTTAATGCCACTTAATATCAATGGACTCAATTCCCAAATAAAAAGACAAGGACTAACAGACTGGTTACTTAAATAAGATCCAACATATTGTTCCTTACAGGAAACCTACCTCAATGAGAAAAACAGACACTACCTCAAAATAAAAGGCTGGAAAACAATTTTCCAAGTAAATGGTCCCAAGAAACAAGCTGGAGTAACCATTCTAATATCAAATAAAATAGACTTTCAAACAAAAGTTATCANAAAAGATAAGGAAGGACACTTCATACTCATCAAAGGAAAAATCTACCAAGAAGAACTCTCAATTCTAGACAGCTATGCTCCAAGTGCAAGGACACCACATTCATAAAAGAAACTTTACTAAAACTCAAAGCACACAATTCACTACACACAATAATAGGGGAGACTTCACACACCACTCTCAGCAATGGACAGATCGTGGAAGCAGAAACTAAACAGAGACACAGTGAAAATAGCAGAAGATATGAAGCAAATGGATTTAACAGATATCTATAGAACATTTCATCCTAAAACAAAATAATATACCTTCTTCTCAGCACCTTATGGTACCTTCACCAAAATGTGGTTGCAAAATTGGCCTCAACAGTTACAAGAAGATTGAAATAATCCCATGAACACTATCAGATCACCATGATCTTCAATAACAACAAAAACAATAGAATGCCCACACACATGTGGAAGGTGAACAACACTCTACACATTAATAACTTGGTCAAGGAAGAATAAAGATATTAAAGACTATTTAGAATTCAATGAAAATGAAACCACAACATACCCAAACTTATGGGACAAAATGCAAGAAGTTGTAAGAGGAAAACTCAGCTCTAAGTGCCTCAAGAAATAAATGTAGAGAGAATACTCAAGCAGCTTGACAGCAGGGAATAATCAAACTCAAGGTTGAAATCAACCAAGTAGAAAAGAAAAGAAAAAAAACTATACAAAGAATCAACAAAACCAGGAGCTGGTTCTTTGAGAAAATCCACAAGAAAGACAAACCCTTATCCAGACTACCCAGTGGGCACAGAGAGAGTATCCAATTCAACAAAATTGGAATGAAAAGGGAAACATAATAACAGAAATTGAGGAAATCCAAAAAATCGTCAGATCCTACTACAAAAACCTATACTCAACAAAACTGTAAAATCTGGAGGAAACGGACAATTTTCTAGACAGATACAAGGTACGAAAGTTTAATCAGGATCAGATGAACAATCTAAACAGTCCCATAACCCCTAATGAAATAGAGGCAGTCATTAATCATCTCCCAACCAAAAGAAAAGCCCAGAACCAGATGAGTTCAGTGCAGAGTTCAATCAGACCTTCAAAGAAGACCTAACACCAACACTCTTCAAACTATTCCACAAAATAGAAACAGAAGGGACACTACCCAGTTCATTCTATGAAGCCACAAATACTCGGATACCTAAACAACACAAAGATCCAACAAAGAAAGAG
>NW_018392277.1:0-14195 GCF_900095145.1 Mus pahari | reverse complement strand
GGAGCAGAGGTAGGGGGGAGGGGTATAGGAAACTTTCGGGATAGCATTTGAAATGTAATTAAAGAAAATTTAAAAAAAATTCTCGCACACCCAATCCAAGAACACATCAAAACAATCATCCATTATGATCAAGTAGGCTTCATTCCAGGGATGCAGGGATGGTTCAATATATGGAAATCCATAAAAGTAATCCAATATATAAATAAATACAAAATAAAAAACCAACATTATCATTTCATTAAATGCTGAGAAAATGTTTGACAAAATCCAATACCCCTACAAGATAAAAGTCTTGAAAAGTTCAGGAATTCAAAGTCCATACCTAAACATAGTTAAAGCAATATACAGCAAACCAGTAGCCCATATCAAACTAAATAGAGAGAAATTTGAAGCAATTCCACTAAAATCAGGGACTAGACAAGGCTTCCCACTCTCTCTGTACCTATTCAATATACTATTCGATAGTATGATACTCAATATATGATAATATACTTAAATGACTCCAAAAATTCCTCCAGGGAACTCTTAAACCTGATAAACAATTTCATCATAGTGGCTGGATATAAAATTAACTCAAACAAATCAGTGTCCTTCCTCTACTCAAAGGATAAACAGGTTGAGAAAGAAAGTAGGGAAACAACATCCTTTTCAATGGTGACAAGTAATATAAAATTTTGGTGTGACTCTAACTAAGCAAGTGAAAGATCTGTATGACAAGAAGTTCAAGATTTTGAAGAAAGAAATCAAAGAACATCTCAGAAGATGGAAAGATCTCCCATGCTCATGGATTGGTAGGATTAAAATAGTAAAAATGGCCATCTTGCCCAAAGTTATCTACACATAAATGCAATCCAGATCAAAATTCTAAATCAATTCTTCATAGAGTTATAAAGGGCAATTTGCAAATTCATCTGGAATAACAAAACAAAAACAAAAAACAGGATAGTGAAAACTATTCTCAACAATAAAGGAACTTGCAATGGAATCACTATCCTTGACCTCATGCTGTACTACAGAGCAATATGATGAAAAACTGCATGGTATTGGAAGAGTGACAGGCAGATAGATCAATGAAATAGAATTGAAGACCCAGAAATGAACCAAAAACACCTATGGTCATTTGATCTTTGACAAAGGCACTGACCCCATCCAGTTGAAAAAAGACAGCATTTTTAATAAATGATGCTGGATCAACTGGCAGTTAGCATGCAGAAGAATGCACATTGTCTTAGTCAGGGTTTCTATTCCTGCACAACATTATGACCAAGAAGCAAGTTGGGGAGGAAAGGGTTTATTCGGCTTACATTTCCATACTGCTGTTGATCACCAAAGGATGCAGGACTGGAACTCAAGNAGGTCAGNNAGCAGGAGCTGATGCAGANGCCATGGAGGGATGTTCTTTACTGNCTTGCNTCCCCTGGCTTGCTCAGCCTGCTTTCTTATAGAATCCAAGACTACCAGTCCAGAGAATCTTTCTGGCATGTGCATTAGTATCTAGGTTTGGTGGCTGATGATGGGATGGACTCCCGAATGGGGTAGTCTCTGGATAGTCCATCCTTTCATCTTAGCTCTAAATTTTGTCTCTGTACCTTTACTGCCAGGCGGTGGTGTCTCATGCCTTTAATCCCAGCACTTGGGAGGCAGAGGCAGGCAGATTTCTGAGTTCCAGGCCAGCCTGGTCTACAGAGTGAGTTCCAGGACAGCCAGGGCTACACAGAGAAACCCTGTCTCAAAAAAAAAACTTTACCAACCCTATATCTCAAAAAACCATTGAGTAGAAAAAAGATAGCATTTTCAACAAATGGTGCTGGTTCAAATGGCAGTCCACATATAGAAAAATGCAAGTTGATACAATCTTATCACCTTGCAGAAAGCTCAAGTGCAAGTGGATTAAGGACCTCCACATAAAACCAGATACATTGAATCTAGTAGAAGAGAAAGTGGGGAAGAGCCTGGAGCATGTGAGCACAGAGAAAAATTTCCTGAACAGAATACCAATGGCTCATGCTGTAAGATCAATGATCAACAAATGGGACCTCATAAAATTGAAAGCCTCTGTAAGGCAAAGGACATTGTCAATAGGATAAAACAGCAACCAACAGATTGGGAAAAAAATCTTTACCAACCCTATACCTGACAGGGGGCTAATATTCAATATATACAAAGAACTCAAGAAGTTAGACTCCAGAGAACCAAATAACCATATTAAAAAATAGTGTACAGAGCTAAACAGAGAATTCTCAAATGAGGAATCGCAAATCGATGAGAAGCACTTAAAGAAATATTCCACATCCTTAGTCATCAGAGAAATGTAAATCAAAATGACCCTGAGATTCTACCTCACACCAATGAGAATGGCTAAGATCAAACCCTTGGGGAATAACAGATATTGGTGAGGATATGGAGAAGGAAGAACACTTCCATTGCTGATGCAACTGCAAGCTGGTAAAACCACTTTGGAAATCAATCTGGTGGTTCTTGAGAAAATTGAAAATAGTTCTTCTGGAAGACTAAGCCATACCACTCCTGGGCATATATCCAAATGATGTTCCAACATATCACAAGGACACATGCTCCACTATGTCCATAGCTGCCTTATATATAATAGCCAGAAGCTGGAAACAAACCAGATATCCCTCAACAGAAGAATGGATACAGAAAATGTGGTACATTTTCCCAATGGAGTACTACTCAACTATTAAAAACAATGACTTCATAAAATTCTTAGGCAAATGGGATAGGACTAGAAAGTATTATCCTGATTGAGATAACCCAGACACAAAAGAACACACAGGGTTTGTACTCACTGATAAGTGGATATTATCTCATAGACTCACAATGCCCATGACACAACCCACAGACCATATTTAGCTTAGAAGGAAGGAAGACCAGGGTGTGGATGCTTCAGTCCTGCATGGAGGGGCCAACAGGATGATTGTGAAAGGTGGAGGGAGAGGGGGACCTGGGAGGGAGAGGGGAAGGGGAGGCAAAAAGGTGGGCAGGATCATGTACTGGAGGAGACAGAAGAGAGGTACAGAGGGTCAGGAAATTGAATAAAAATGTGTAGTCGTGGGGGCTGAGGAACTAGGGGTAGCAACTGGAGAGTCCCAGACCCCAGACAAACCGGAGGCTCCCAGGGCCCAAAGCAATGGCTTTAGCTAAAACGTGCAGTGAATGGGGGTGATAGAACCTATGAAGAGCACCTCCAGTAGATAGGCACAGCCCCCAGTCGAGGGATCGGGCCACCCATCCATCTTAAAGTTTTTAACCCAGAAATGTTCCAGTCCAAAGGAAAGACAGGGACAAAAATAGAGCAGAGACTAAAGGAAGGGCCATCTGTGGACTGTCCCACCTAGGGGTCCTTCCTGTTTGCAGACACCAACCCCTATACTGTTGCTGTTGCCAAGAGGTGCTTGCTGACAGGAACCTAGTTTGGCTGTTCCTTGGGAGGTTCTGCCAGCACCTAACCAATGCAGATGAAGATGCTCACAGCCAATCATCAGACTGAGCTCACAGACCCTGGTAGGGGAATTAGCAGATGACTGGATGAGCTGGGGGTTGGGGAGGGGTGATTGCAACCCCATTCGAAGAACAATGTTGGCTGACCAGACCACCCAGTGCTCCCAGAGACTAGACCATCAACCAAGGAGCATACAGGAAGTGGTCCATGGCTCCAGATACTCAGAGAGCAGAGGATGACCTTGTCTGACATCAGCAGGAGGGGAGACCCTTGAGTCTGTGGAGGTTTGATATCCCAGCATAGGTGGATGTAGGAGCAGTGGGGCAGGAGTGTATGGATGAATGGGGGAGCACCCCTCATAAAGGCAAAGGGAAGGGGGGACAGCATGCATGGGATGGGGTAGTTGTGGAAGGGTAATAGGGAAGGGGGATATCATTTGAGATGTAAATGAATGTAATGATTAATAAAAAATTTAAAATATAGTTCAATAAAAGGAAGTTATTTTCTACTACCCGTTATATCAAACTTATCTTGCATTGTCTTGTTAACCTGAATATTTAAACTTTCTATGGAAATTCAGCCTCTCTGTCCTTTATTTAATTTTCCCATTTGCTCCTGTAATTTTACTATATATTTGATATAAGACCACCATCTTTTCCTTTGACTTTTAAAGTATTGCGTGGCCCCTTTAGGCAGCACACAAGCATTGCTTAAACAAGGGCAATCTTCTTTCTTTTTCTACAATAACAGAAAAAGTCCCAATCAGACAACCCTGCTCAGAAAGCCAGGAGTTCAATGAGAAAAAAACGTTTCTCTGTGTCTTTGTCATAAACTCTTGTTTCAATATGATTCCTATCTTTATTACAGTCCTATAAATGGTAGAAGAACATCAGGATTCCTGAAACTGCTTGCTCTGCCTTCAGGAGGGTACCACGACATGGGCATTGTTTGTCATTAATTCTATAATCAAAATCTTTTTCTGTCCATGTTAGTTCCAGGTTTCCGAAGCTGGACATCCGTAGAAAGAGTGACATGAAATCCTAATGATTCAGTTATGGTTTGTCAACTCCTGAAATTTTTCTAAGTTTTTCTTCTTTAATGTTTTTTTCCCTAAAATCCTGTGTCTCCTGCTTACTAATTCTCCTTTAAGTAATAGGTTCTGTGGAGAACTCAATTTCCTGCACAGCTGATTCCCCCAGGAAACTCCCCTTAATTTTACTCTTATTAACACCAACTTTGATAAGAATTGTTACATTTTCCCAGCCCTAATCTCCACTGAGGGCCCCTGAACGGCAAGGAATTCAAATATTAACCATGTCAGAAACACAAGCAAAAACTGTGTAACAAATTTCCACCAAGGGCAGTGACTGGTCAGTACAGTTGTCTGATCACCGGAGCTTTGTCAAGCAGTGCCTGCAGGACACTTGGAATGGCCATTGGCCCTCTCCTACCCAGCCTATGATATGGTAGCTGAATTCTACACAGACCAAGTGACTGGAGGGAACACACAGAACACACAGAAGAGATTTCATGGCCTTTTATATACTAAATTGGAAATAACCTTTCTTTTTTATTCTGTTTGCTAAAATCAAGTCTAGCATACAAGCTAAAGAATACTACTTCCTTTCTTTTTCCCTTTTGGCTTTCAAATTGATTTCATCTTTGAACTTATCAAAACCTTAAGTCCTTCAGTCTTAGCCTAGTCTATGGTAATTCCCTGGGAGATTCAGCTATGCAAGAAATTGTCTTCCACAGAACCTATTACTTGTAAGCATGCTTACACATTTTTTTCCTAGCAATAAGGCATTCAAAAATAATTGACTGAAGCTACAAAAGCTGAAACTTGGAGCAAATGATGAAATTGTATTAATGAAAATATGTTTTATATGAAAAGGATTATTACAATTAATATTGAAATAGAATTTAAGAGCCTTGCTAATATTTGAGCAATGTACTTTAAACTTATGGAATTACTAATGGTTTCTATGCTTTCTTACTTTCTTCCTCTGCAATGAGAGACTTGACAAGTTAAATATATTGCTGAGTTTGGATGGAGTGACTCAACACTTCTCTAAGCCTATGACCTCTCCTACTGTAGTTTCCACTGTGTCTTCCAATCTTGCAGAATTTTGTTTTGTTTTGTTTTGTTTTGTTTTTTAGTGAAAATAGATTGTATTAGAGAAGGCAACCTAAAAGGAACAAAGAATCCCTAAGGTAGGCAAAAGAGTGAGAAAAGCTCCTGCTTCCACACACTGCCTGGACAGGCAGGACCCAGAGGCTGGAAAGCCCAGAAACCAAGGATAAAAAAGTGACTCCTAATAATATTCTGCTATCCTCATAGATTGGTGCCCAGCCCAACTGTCATCCTAGAAGCTTCATGCAGTAACTGATGGAAACAGATGCAAGGACTCACAGCCAAATGCTAGGCAGAGCTCTGGGAACATCCAGCATTCTTATTCATCAGGGCAACTCAAATCAAAACTACTCTGACATTTCATCTTACCCCAGAGTGGCTAAAAACAAAAACACAAAAAGCAACAAATGCTGTTGTGGGTGTAGGGGAAGGAGAACACACAGTTCCTGATGGTGGGAGTGCCAACCTATGCAGTCACCAAGGTAATTTGTGTGGAAATTCCACAAAAGAGGAAAATGGGTTTACCATATTAGTCCAGCTGTGCTATCCTGGGAAACATTCTCAAACTATTCTATCCCCTACTTATAGAGCTACTTGCTCGGCCATCATTCCTGCTTTGTTCACACTAGCCAAGAAACGGGAAGAATCTAGATGCCCATCAAATGAGGAATCGATAATGAAGTGTGACACTGTACAGAATGGAATATTACTAATCTGTGAAGCAAAATGAAACTGTCAAATTCATGAGGAGATGGATGGGGATGGAAGCACCATTCTGAGAGAGGGAAAACAGACCCAGAAAGATAACCATTTCATTTGTCTTTCTGTGGATGTGAGCCTTCACTCTTCAGATATGTGTGCTCCATTTGGAATACACACAGAAATTTTGACATTACTATGGAGCTGTGGAGTGGGACTTTCAAAAGAGGGGAGATAGGACACTGATAGGAGCGGTTAAAAGAGAACAACAGAATAGGAAGATTTAAATTAAGGAGGAAGGGGAGGAAGTGGTAGAAGAAGGAGAGTTGGAGGGCAGTAAAGACTTTTCAAAATGGAAACCTACTACTGCACAGACTTCCCAAAAGACACACATGCTACACACACACACACACACACACACACACACACACACACACGGAATGGAAATTTCAAGAGAAGAAAGATAAGAATTAAAAGAGAATTATAGGTAAAGATAGATTAAATTGAGGTGGAAAGGAAGAGTAGAAAAGGGAAAGGAAAGATAAATGAATAACATCAGAATTTCAAAATGTTATATGTAACCTATTAATGTAGAAGCTTCCTAAAAATATGCCGATATACATATTTCTTCAAAAGAAAATGGAGTCACTTTCTACTGGGGCAACAATGCTCGTACTAGACACCATGGGTAACTAATAAAATTTCCAGACCCAGGAATACTAAGCTTTTTTTCTACCCATTGGCCAGTTAGGTCACCCCTGGCCATTACAAGACACTGTCAGTGCTGTTGGTTACCTTGCAGAACTTAATGGTTAGACGCTACTAGCGAAGGACACTATGTGCCTGAGTTATAGAACATGAGGAAATCAAGCTTACACTGACCTACTGATATTGACTCTATTCCTACAGGTTAGCTTTCACAGTGATGGAATTTTCTAGCCACACTTCCAGAAACACACTTATGTTTCATTTTCTAGCCACACTGAAAATGAAACATAAACCCAGGTGTGAACTCTATGAGCCTCACTAATGACCAGATAAGTTATAACCACTGTGATGGTTCATATATGCTCGGCCCAGGGGGTGGCACTATTAGAGAATGTGGCTCTGTTGGAGTAGGTTTGTCACAGTGGATGAGGGCTTTAAGACCCTCATCCAAGCTGCCTGGAAATCAGTCTTCCATTCAGATGACGATGTAGAACTCTCAGCACTGCCTGTATCATTCCTGCCTAGGTGCTGCTATACTCCTACCTTGGTGATAATGGACTGAACCTTTGAACCTCTAAACCAACCCCAATTGAATGCTGTCCTTTATAAGACTTTCCTTGGTCATGGTGTCTGTTCACAGCAGTAAAACCCTAACTAAGGCAATCACTAATGTAATAGTGACAAGAATGTTATGGTAGCAACCAAATACTTCCTGATTGGATTTAATATTGCTCCACAAAATGAAACCCATACTTGGTACTATATCTGGGCAAGAAACTAATACTATACTGGCCCTAAGTGAGAATCTAATTCTATCATTCTTCTAAATGGATATAATATTAAACCAACCCCTAATGATTTGCCATTATACCTATAGATTAAGACATCCCTAAGCCCTTATGAATGCTCATCTATGCAATAGATGATAATCAATACAGATATCCACATCTGGCCAAGGTGCAGAGAATAAGACATCAATATATGTCCAGCAGTGAATGAAATATACATAGGTCTCCCTCCAAAGGCACAGGAATGGCTGTGGAGGAGGGGGTGAAAGGACCATAAGAGCCAGAGTTGGTGGAAATACAAGAAAATGGTGTCTGTGGAACACTGCAAGAAAACTACATGTATAAACTCACAGTGATTGTGGCAGCATGTGTAAGACCTGTCAAACCCTAGCCAGACCAAATCCCAACAGGACAGAGGAGTTGACAACAAGAATTAAGGAACGTAAATCTACAATGGTAGGGAAATAAGGTTGTAGTCAAAGGGGATGAGATGGATTGTGTCTAGAGTGAGACCACAAGTAGCATCTGCACAGACTCCCCGACAATGTGTTGTGTGACTTTAGCTTAGACTGCGTTTGTGGAGTCAGGGATCAGAAGAACTCAAGTGTTCTGTTCAAGCCTAAGTAGTAACCTGCTTCTTCACGACCTATCAGTTCCCACATCCCCCACTGTTATTTTAAGACTGCCCTGCTTTTTCTGCCAAGGAATTAAGTGTTTCTGGCATGAAAAACAGCTGTTTCTTTTGTTTCACTTTCATCTTCTTGGAAATGCAGGAGATTCTGAAAAGTAATTAGATCTATGCTCCTCCATGATGGGCCAACCCACATGAAGAGGGGAGAGGCATAAACCAGAAGGATGTGTACAACCTATATAACTGAGTTGAATCTGCTGCCTCCCACAGATGAAGCAGGAGTGGGTCTCATGTGAAGAGCCTGGAGCATGGTGAAGGGTACTCCCTGCAGCTGAACTACAGTAAACAAATCCACTGGACACAGGAGTTTCTGGTAAGTGGGCAGGAATGTTCAGATCTAACTTCTAACCCTCATCTCTTTTCTCTTAAGATTTAATAGGTAAGAAGGCATTCAGGAGCATGCCCAGACAATGGAAATCCTCACCTTGGAAGCTAGAGGGTCTTTGGTGGTAGCTGGGCAGAACTGGCTGTGCATGGATATACCATCATTCAAGTTGCAGTAGACCTAAAGGAGATGATATGGATGTTGATTTTGGTTAAAAAAAAAAAGTAAAAAAGTAAATAAATAAATAAAACATATCCAGTTGCTCTTACTCCTCTCCCTAGGATGGTTGTAATGGATGTGTCAGGTAGCAGACTATCTCTTCACTGTGTATGAGGTTTGTTGGGTCTCAGGTTGATCTTGCTTCCTAGTTAATTATTGCCAGAGATAATTATTCTGAGCTAATTACCCAACAATCAAACTCAACTCCTTAGGCCTGACAGCAAGATTGCTGGAGTTGATATTTAGTCTTTTGAAAGAGTCTCAAGTAGCCCAGGCTAGCCTATAATTCACTACGTACCAGGAATGTCCTTGAAATCCCAACCCTCTTGCATCTTCTTACTTAATAATTAAACTCAATACTTATGTTGTATGTAGTGTTCACACTGTACACCTAGTGAAGGTTCCCTGTGCAGAATGGGGATCTTTATGTTGCCTCTTAGAATTGCTTTGACATGACAGGACTTCAGTATCAATGGGATAACTCTGGCTATTTGTTAATCCATGCTGTTGCAAGAATAGTCACAGGAAATACAGTAAAGCCAAGTACGTAATCAAATGTGGGACTGAGGAGGTCTTGCAGAAGATAATGTAGTAGGAATGAACAGTTTTGAGCAGATTTGGAATCCAACTTAAGTCTGCATACTGACTTGATATGGGTAAGAGAGAAAGCAGAGGCCCCAGAGTGACAGCAGGGGTTTGCTGTTTCCTTAGGGGATGTCAAGGGCCATTTTACTGTCATGGGAGGACTTGTAGGCAAGTCTGTGGAGAATAAAGGGCAGAAATGCATATTCGGAACTAATTACCCAACATCCAAACTCAGCTCCTTAGGCCTGACAGCAAGATTGCTGGAGTTGGTATTTAGTCTTTTGAAACAGAGTGTCAAGTAGCCCAGGCTAGCCTACAACTCACTACATACCAAGAATGACCTTGAAATCCCAACCCTCCTGCCTGTTCTTGCTTAGTACCTGAATTATAGGGATCCACAACCACAGGCATTTAATGAGGTGTTGGGGATTAAACCCTAGGCCTCATTCATGCTGGGAAAGCCCTCTAACAACTGACCTACATCAAATTGCTTTCTTTATTTTTAGTTTAATGCTTATAATTTTTTAATTGTGGAAAGAGGAGTATAACACAGAAGTCACCATTTCACATTATTATGTGTGCAATTCAGTAATGCTATATTTACTTTGTTTATACAACAAATCTACAAATCATTTGTGTAATGCAAAGCAGAAACTCTAAACTGATTTAAAAACTCTTCCTTTCTGCCCATAGCTACTCGCTGGTAGCCAACATTCTATTTCCTGTCTCTGTGAATTTGATTACTTTCGATACTTCAGGTAAATGGAGTCTGTAATATCTGTCTTTTGGTGACTGGCATGATATCTTTTTTAACTCTGTAATGATCCTTTGTGAATTCCACATCATGCACCCCAATTCCCCTCATCTCCCCATTCACTCACATGTGCCCTTGGCCCTTGCAACACCCTTCCCAATGAAAATAAAAGGTAAATTATTTTATTTTATTTTTTTAATTTAATTTTATTTGTAATTCATTTTTTACACTCCATATTCCATTCCCTACCCCTTGTCATCCACCCTCCAACTGCTCCACACTCCACAACTCTTCCCTACCTCATCCCGTATCCACGTGGATGCCCCCACCCCTCACCCCACCTGACTTCCAAACTCCCTGGGGTCTCCAGCCTCTTAGGGTTAGGTGCATCATCTCTGAATGAACACAAACCCAGAAGTTATCTACTCTATGTGTGTTGGGGGGCCTCATCTCAGCTGGTGTATGTTGTCTGTTTGGTGGTCCAGTGTTTAAAAGATCTCAGGGTCCAGATTAATTAAGACTGATGGTCCTTCTACAGAAACGCCCTTCTCCTCAGCTTCTTTCAGCCTTCCCTAATTCAACCACAAGGGGCAGCTGCTTCAGTCCATTGGTTGAATGCAAATAGCTGCATCTGGCTCTTTCAGCTGCTTGTTGGGTCTTTCAGAGGGCAGTCATGATACATCCCTTTTTGTGAGCTCTCCATAGCCTCAGTAATAGTGTCAGGCCTTGGAACCTCCCCTTGAGCTGGATCCCACTTTTGGCCTGTCACTGGAACTTTTTTTTCCTCATACACCTTTCCATTTCCATACCTGTAATTCTTTCAGACAGGAACAATTATGNGTCAGAGGTGTGACTGTGGGATGGCAACCCCATCCTTCACTTGATGTCCTGTCTTCCTGCTGGAGGTGAGCTCTATAAATTCCCTCTCTCTACTGTTGGGCATTTCATCAAAGGTCCCTTCCTATGAGCCTCCCACCTCCTAGGTCTCTGGTGCATTCTGGGGGATCCCCCAACCTCCTATTTCCTGAGGTTGCCTGTTTGCATTTTGTCTGCTGGTCCTCAGGGCTTCAGTCCTTTTCCCTCACCCAACACCAGATCAGGTTCCCCTCTACCCCCCCCCGACCTCCCACCCCTTCCACTTTCCCTCCCAAAGTTCCTCCCTCCCTCCCCACTTGTGATTGCTTTCTTCTCTCTCCCAAGTGGGACTGAGGTATCCTCACTTGGGCACTTCAGCTTGTTGAGCCTTTTGAATTCTGTGGACTGTATCTTGTGTATTCTGTATGGGTTTTTCTTTTCTTTTTCTTTTTCCATTTTTGTGGCTAATATCCACTTATTAGTAAGTACATACCATGCATGTCCTTTTGGATCTGAGTTACCTCACTCAGGGTGATATTTTCTAGCTCCATCCATTTGCCTGCAAAACTCAGGATGTCCTCGTTCTTAATAGCTGAATAGTATTCCATTGTGTAAATGAGCCACATTTTCTGTATCCATTCTTCTGTCATGGGACATCTAGGATATTTCCAGCTTCTGGCTATCACAAATAAGACCACTATGAACATAGAGGAACATATGCTCCTGTGGCATGGGGGAAGAGGGGGCATCTTTTGGGTATATTCCCAAGAGTGGTATAGCTGGGTCTTCAGGTAGATCTATTTCCAGTTTTCTGAGGAACCTCCAGATTGATTTCCAGAGTGGTTGTACCAGTTTGCAATTCCACCAGCAATGGAGGAGTGTTTCTCTTTCTCCACATCCTGGATAACATGTGTTGTCACCTGTGGTTTTCATCTTAGTCATTCTGATTGGTGTAAGGTAGAATCTCAGGATCATTTTTTATTTGCATTTCTCTGATCACTAAGGACTTTGAACATTTCTTTAGGTGTTTCTCAGCCATTCGAGATTCCTCTGTTGTGAATTCTTGGTTTAGTTCTGTTCCCCATATTTTCATTGGGTTGTTTGGTTTTTGGTGATTAACTTCTTGAGTACTTTATATATTTTGGATATTAGCCCTCTATCGGATGTGGGGTTAGTGAAGATATTTTTCCCAATCAGTAGGTTGCTGATTTGTTTTATCAACTATGTCCTTTGACTTACAGAAGTTTCCAGTTTTATGAGGTCCCATCTATCAATTCTTGATCTTAGAGCATGAGCCATTGGAGTTGTGTTTAGGAAATTTCCTCCTGTGCCAATGAGTTCAAGGCTCTTTCTCACTTTCTCTTGTATTAGATTCAGTGTATCTGGTTTTATGTTGCAGTCCTTGATCCACTTGGACTTGAGCTTTGAACAAAGTGACAAATATGGCTCTATTTTCATTTTTCTACATACAGCCAGCCAGTTAGACCAGCACTATTTATTGAAGATACTTTCTTTTTTTCCATTGTATATTTTTGGCATCTTTGTCATAGATCAAGTGATGGTAAGTGTGTGGTTTTATTTCTGAGTCTTCGATTCTATTCCATTGATCAACATGTCTGTCTCTATACCAATACCATGCAGTTTTTATAACTATTGCTCTGTAGTAAAGCTTGAGGTCAGGGATGGTGATTCCCCCAGCTGTTCATTTATTGTTAAGAATTGTTTTCGAAATTCTGGGTGTTTTTGCCTTTCCGGATGAATTTGAGAATTGCTCTTTCCATGTCTTTGAAGAATTGTGTTGGGATTTGATGGTGATTGCACTGACTCTATAGATTGCCTTTGGTAGGATGGCCATTTATATTATGTTAATTCTGCCAATCCATGAGCATGGNAGATCTCTCCATTTTCTGATATCTTCTTTGATTTCTTTCTTGAGAGACATGAAGTTATTGTCATATAGGTCTTTCACTTGCTTGGTTAGAGTTACCCCAAGATATTTTATACTATTTGTGGCTATTGTGAAGGGAATTGTTTTCCTAATTTCTTTCTCAGCCTGTTTATCCTTTGTATAAAGGAAGGCTACTGATTTATTTGAGTTAATTTTATATGCAGCCACTTTGTTGAAGTTGTTTATCAGCTGGAATGTGAATTTCACATCATGTACCCCAATCCTTCAAATGTGCCCATGGCCCTTGAAATACCCTCCCCAAAGAAAATAAAAGGTAAAAATTTTTACAAATTAAAGAAAAAAACAACCAAACAAATGAAAACCTCATCATGGAAGCTGTGTTGTATCACAGTGTGTCACACAGTATACTCTTTTGTCCACACATTGTTACATGCAGACTTACTTGCATTTAGCCATTAGTCCAGCTTGAGGTCTCTGGACTTCTGTGTCACCATCATATGGGATCATTACTGGGACTCCTCTAGGATATCCTCTTGTTTCCTGTGTCATGGAGATCCTGTGGCTTCATCTATGGGACCATCCCCATCACACAGTGGGTGGTCCATTTGGGTCTTCTGTCCACGTGCACTTCATAGTGGGAGGCAGGCTAGATTCTTTTTTTTTTTTTTTTTTTTTTGATATTTTTTTCAATTTTTTATTATTATTATTTTCCTTATTTACATTTCAAATCCTATCCCGAAAGTTCCCTATACCCCCCCTGCCCCTGCTCCCCTACCCACCCACTTCCACTACTTGGCCCTAGCCTTCCCCTGTGCTGGGTCATATAAAGTTTGCAAGACGAAGGGGCCTCTCTTCCCAATGAAGGCCGATTAGGCTATCTTCTCCTACATATGCAGCAAGGGACATGAGCTCAGGGGGTACTGGTTAGTTCATATTGTTGTTCCACCTACAGGGTTGCAGCCCCCTTCAGCTCCTTGGGTACTTTCTCAAGCTCCTCGATTGGGGGCCCTGTGTCCCATCCACTAGCTGACTGTGAGCATCCACTTCTGTGTTTGCCAGGCACTGGCA
>NW_018392276.1:8824-10733 GCF_900095145.1 Mus pahari | reverse complement strand
GATGACACTGAAGGCAGAGTGAATGAGCCCAAGAAGGGACACAAATGGAAGAGGGGGCACTGAGATTCTGAGAAAAACCAAGAGGTTAAGGGCACACTGAGGTACTGAGAGAGAAAGACAGAGACACTGAGAAAGACAGAAGCACAGACCAATGAAAGAGACCAAGAAACACTTAGAGAGAGACAGTGATGAGATGCGGGGACAGAGAGATGCAGAGACAGTGACACAGACACTGATAGAAACACAGAGAAGAGAGGGGACATGGAAGTATTGAGAGCAGCTGGGAGGAGGTGAGGGAGACACAGAGGCAATACAGACACAGAAAGCCAGAGACTCCAGAGAGACAGAGATGGAGAGAAACAGAGATACCGAGAGAGACAGAGACACCAAGGGATTAAGAGCACTGGATGCTTTCCCAGGGGATCCAGATTCAATTCCCAGCACCTGCATGGCAGCTCTCGACTGTAATCCCAGTTCCAGGGTGCCCTGAAGGACCCTTCATGCAGGTGAAGCATAGCAGCTCACACACAAATGTGGAGAAAGACAGACAGACAGACAGACACACACACGCACACACACCCACACACACCCACACACACCCACACACACCCTGTCAGATGAAAGCCATGCACCAGAAGACAGAGCCTTGTGTGAACACTCCTCAGACTCAGACCCATAGCATTCACACCCAGCTCCCCACAGACACACACACACACACACACACACACACATGCTGCCCCTGCCTTCCTGCTTCAAACCTCAAACCCATCTACCCACTCCTCTCCTGCAGGCCTTTGTCCTCAGAGTGGCACACTGAAGGTGGCTCAGCCTGGACACTTCCCATGGGACCCGGTGAACAGCGTGAGCCTCTGGTCCACCCTCCCCACCTCTTGTTAGCCCTGTAATCCATGTGATGTTGTCTGAGAGCAGGGCACATGGCCTCTGCCTGGTACAGTCTGGGGTGCAGGCTTCAGGTAGGGCCCAAGGGTGAGGAGTGCAGAAGACAGTGGGCAGAGCTGAGAGGGTGCCCACTGAGCCAGTTTTGTTCAGAGCACAGTGATGGCTGCTCCAGGCTACTGAACATCCCTGATCTGCTTCCTCCCCTCCTCCAAGCTGCTGCAGCACAGCCATCCCTGTACCCAGTCATTGTAACTGCCTACAGCAGGTCATGCTCTGCACAGCAGGGAGTCACACAGAGCCAGAGAGACTCTAGACCTGGGGACTGCAGAGGGGAAGGCTTGTCCAAAGGGGCCTCCTCTTTGGGACACTGGGATGGTTTCCAGGCCTCAGGATAACAACTGAGCAACACAGGCTGAGTCATGTTCCCCAGGATCCTGATGGACACCAGGAGGTCACAGAGCTTGAGGCCAGGAGGGCTAGAGTCCGTGGGAAAGGGGGATGTTTGGGTTTCTCCCACCCTGGTCCAGGAGCAGCTCACTTGACAGTGCTACAGGACAGGGTAAGGCAGAGACACAGGGGGATGAAAGGACCTTTGGGACCACATGGTGGGAGTCTAGGTTGTGCTTTTGCTGAGCCTGTGTATATAGCAGCTGGCTCATGGGGAAGACACCCAGAGGTCAGGCAGAGGAAAAGAGTAATCGGGTCTGAGGGGCCCGCAGGGTCTGAGGAAACAGGCAGCTGTGGTCCATTTGTCAGGGTATTGGGATATGTACTTCATGGACACCGATCTAAGAACCAGGTCTGTCCCTCACCTACCCTCAGTGTCCCACATGCAGGTTTAGGGATTTCAGTTCTTCATCCTACAGGCCAGTCACATTCAGATATCTGAAGTGCTGATGCTATGGTGTTGGGCCCAGGAGTACGGGGTTGGTATACTGGGTGACAGAGGGTTTCCAGTAAATAGACTGCTTAGAGTGCAGGTGGGGACAAGCTGTGCAGTGTTCTTCCA
>NW_018392276.1:0-8009 GCF_900095145.1 Mus pahari | reverse complement strand
TTCCACGGGGGATAGACTGGTTTCCAGTAAATAGACTGCTTAGAGTGCAGGTGGGGACAAGCTGTGCAGTGTTCTTCCACGAGGGATAGACTGGTGCAGGCTTTGATATCTCTTTGGTATCCACAGGTTCTGCCCATACCTTCCTTGTCCATGCTCCCTGTGGGGTCACACACTCAGTGTCAAGTGACCCATCACCACAGACTGGAAGGGCCTACACTATCCTTGTAGATTCTTCACTCTCCATGTCTTCTCCCAACTCACACAGACCCTGGTCACACTACTCTCTTCAGTGGGCAATCATGCCGTGAATAGAGAGGGGAGGGGTATGGTTGCCCTATATTCTGACGACATCCAACAGTCTTGTGCATTTGACACTCATGTATACGAGCATGCTCACGCCTGCTATAGTCCCCTCGGGACAGTGATGCTCTCCTTGGGAGCTAATTCTCACTGTCAGCATCTCCTCAGACCAAAGCCTTATAGACCCAGCCTCTTTGAGGAGCTAATGTAGTCACAGGGCTTGACATTGGTGGCTATAGCCACTGTCCCTGTGGCTGACAGAGATTCTTGACCACCATAATCCCAGACTTGAGCATAGGAATAACTCGGAATCTACAGCATCCAGACCGTGTAGGAACTGGCCAGAGATGTGCATAGACCCTATGTCGTGTGACCAAGACCTCTTTCTCTAGTATCTTATTTCATGAAAGTCTACAAAATAGGATCTTCTATTCCTTTTATTCCTCTTTGCCTGCTAACAGGGAACCTTCTAGAAAGATAGTCTCCTCTCTGTCTACTAGCTGTGGAGACAGATCCTGTAGATCACAGAGCAATGTTTCCCTACTTGGCTAGTCTCAAGCCAGGGGACTCTGGGAGAGAGACAGGAGAAGGAGAGATGGGGAGAGAGACAGAAAGACAGGGAAACGAAGCAAGGGAGAGACAGAAACAGGCAGACCTAGAGACTGGGAGTTGGGAAAGAGATAAATGTGGATACAGGGAGTAAAAGATAGGGGACTGAAGACAGAGGTAGAGATAAAGACCAGGAGATGGGAGGCAGAGACAGACAAGAGAGATAGAGATACATATAGGCAGAAGAGAGTCAGTGATGAGAGAGAAACGTGGAGACAGAGATGGAGACAGAGATGGAGATAGGGAGAGACAATAATATAGAGTTAGTGGTTGATTGAAGAAGAGATAATGAATGGCAAGAAGAGAGAGAGGCAGGGAGAGACATATACAGGTAGAGAAAAAGATGAAGATAGAGACAGAGAGAAACTGAAAGAGGGAGAAAGATACAGAGAGAAGAGAGACTATGAAACAGACAGAGAGATAAAGACAGAGAAAAACAGAGAGACAGAGATGGAACAGGGAGAAACGACAGGGAGACAGAGAGACAGGGAGACAGAGAGATGGGAAGACAGGAGAACCAAGAGAAGAAGACACATGGAGAGGCAACATGTAGTAGAGAGGCCTCTGATGGAACTGGCAGAGGTGGAAGCAAACGTAGATAGACTCTCTCCAACTGCAGTTGACAGGCTGAGCGGAGGGAAAACCATTCAGAGCGAGACGGAGACTAAGGCAGGCAAAGGCAGGAGTTGCCAGACAGAGTTGAGCCTGTGGGACAGGGCCAGACACCATCTTGGAAGAGCCAGTGACAAGCCAGGGAGGTGACAGGCTGGTACAGTTTCTATCCCACAGTCTGCAGGCTGGTGTCACAGGCCTGTCTCCATGTGGCCACAGGCTAGCTCCCTGCCTGCCAATCCTGTCTGTGGAGGGATGGGGGAGGGGGCTGGGCTGAGGCAGGCCAGGATTTTTCCAGTGGAGAAGCTGAGGGCACAATCACTGCCCACCATCCCTGTGGTTCTGGGTGGCCTTGATTATTTTCCTTCGTGTTTAGGGTGGAACCTGCTTAGAGGCAGCTAGGGCTCTCCATGATGGCCTAGCCTGTGGTGAGTTAATGGACCCCTAAGGGTAGTTCTTCCACATGGGCTAGAGGTTACAATCTGGGAGTGTGGGGGGCTCAGATATCAGTACCAGAAACAAGGCTTACTCCCAACATGTCTCACACACACACACACACACACACACACACACACACACCTGCTGAATTACTCATTCTGTGCAGAGTTGACTCACAAGGGCACATGCAAATGGATGTTTGTTCCATACAGAAAAACATGTTTCTCACTCTCTGAAGTTGCTTCCAGAAATAGCATCAGTGACTCCCCCACCTGCAGCTGCAGGTTCACCCCACCCTGGCTAGGCTGACCAGCCTTGGGGAGGAGGGGGTGGGCTCCCAGCATAGGCCACTGGGACTGGGGGCTCCATGACCCCTACTGATGTTGAATTCAGTGTTTCCCACTTATCACCACTGCTGGAATCCGACCTGCCAAGAGGGCATGACAGGAGATGGACAAGGATGGGTGGTCCCAACACCCCAGGGAAGTGGGAGAGACAGAAAGGCTGTAGGTGTGCCCCAGGTCTGGGGTCTACCCAGGCCCACAGGGATGGTGGGCAGTGACCGTGCCCTCAGCTTCTCCACTGGAAAAATCCTGGCCTGCCTCAGCCCAGCCCCCTCCCCCATCCCTCCACAGACAGGCTTGGCAGGCAGGGAGCTAGCCTGTGGCCACATGGAGACAGGCCTGCGACACCAGCCTGCAGACTGTGGGATAGAAACTGTACCAGCCTGTCACCTCCCTGGCTTGTCACTGGCTCTTCCAAGATGGTGTCTGACCCTGTCTCCATCTCTGGCCAACCCTGCCTCTCCCAGCCTTAGCCACTGTCTCTCTCTGTGTGTCTCTCTCTGTCTCTCTCTCTCTCTCTCTCTCTCTCTCTCTCTCTCTCTCTCTCTCTCTCTCTCTCTCTCTCTCTCTCTCTCTCTCTCTCTCTCTCTCTCTCTCTCTCTCTGTTTTCTGTCTCTCTTCTTGTATCGCTGTGTGCCTCTCCACGTCGCTCCGCTGTCTCTTTTTCTCCAGACAGCAATTTACTAAAAGAACAACCACCAAGGCACGAAAGCATATTTTTTTTTCAAATAAAAGTTCTTCAAATTGCTTTGTCCTATACTCAAAGAAGCTTTTCCAAAGTATAGATTAATTTAACCCTTTTAAATTAAAAGATACATTTTCAACTTCTAAAGTGTCTCCACAAAGAAATGAATGTTTTTTTAACTAAGAGATGTTGTAATTTAGTGTTGGGTTCCTGTCTTATAACGTACACTTCCTTATAAATCCATTTGGTATGCTCAGAACTTTATATAATAAACATCTTCCTGATAGGTGCAAGGATTGGTGTTTTGTACTGCTTACTACATACATGTACTGCTAACTACATGCATGTACTGCTTACTACATACATGTACTGCTTACTACATGCATGTATTCCTTTCTACATGCATGCTTTTAATCATTCAAGGGCACACCGTCATCCCCCTGCTGTTGTCTCTCACTGCCTTTACCTTTCTCTCCACACCGTCCATCTTTCTCTCTCCCCACCTTTCTGCTTCTGTCCCTTCCTGTTTCAGTCTCTCTCCAACTCTGTTTCTCCCTGTGTTTCTCTCTCTCTCCTGATGTCTCCTTCTCTGTGGGCTTGTCTCCCCGTCTGTCCTCTCCATTTCTGTATTTCTCCTTATCTCTCTATCTCTGCCCATGAGTCTGCCTCTTTCTCCCTGGTTCATCCCCCGCCCCTGTATGGAAGCACAATGACAATTTTATCAGGGTTTAATAGGAAAGCTTCAGGGCAGGAAAGTTGTAAGACTCAAGCAGCTGCCCAGAGGAGGCCAGTGGGGGACATTGGTAAAAAGCCATGACGTTTAATCTGACAGGAGGTCAGACACATGTCCCACAAGCAGCCACATGGAGAGAAGGGGGAGTTAGACAACAAGTAAGAAAGCCCAACATGTTGGGGAGGAAGCCAAGATGTTAAGGAAAACTTGCTCAGAGGAAGACAGAAAGAAGGAAGCTACGCTTCTGTGACTTCAGAAAGGGAGCTGACTTACAGCCCCACATGGCTGTAGCCCGTGAGCTTCTGACCCTTCCTCTTCTGTCACCCCTGTCTCTCCCCGTTCTCTGTCACCCCTGTCTCTCCCCATTCTCTGTCACCCCTGTCTCTCCCCGTTCTCTGTCACACCTGTCTCTGTGTCCCCCTCAATCTCTCTCTGTCTCTACACATCTCTACCTCTGCCTCCTTCATCTCTGCCTTTTCCCCCTGTCTGTCTCTGTCAGGCTTCTCCTTGTCCCCCCCTGCAGACTCGCAGTTTCTCCCTTTGTCTTTCTCTGTCTCACCTTTATGATGTCTCCCTGTCTTTCCTACCTTCCTGACTTTCTGTCTCTTTCCCTGAGTCCCCTGGCCTGAAACTGGCCAAGAAGGGGAACATCACTCTGTGATCACTCCTACAGGATCTGTCTCCATAGCCAGCAGACAGAGAGGGGACCCTCTTTCTAGAAGTTTCCCTGTTAGCAGGTAATGAAGAATAAAAGGAATAGAAGATCCCATTGCATAAGGTTTCATGAGATAACATACTAGGAAAAGAGACCTTGGTCTACATAGAAGTCTGATCAGTCCGTGAAATAATGGCCCTTGACCCCAGGCCATTACTATGTCTGAGGACATGGTGGTCAAGAATCTCTGGCAGGCACGGTGACAGCAGCTGTGGTCACCAACATCAAGCCCTGTGACTACAATAGCTACTCAAAGAGGCTGGGTCTATGGGGCTTTGGTTTGAGGAGCAGCCAGAAATGGGAGTGAGCCCAAGGAAGACCCCACTGCCCCCTGATAGATGGGGGTATAAGCATGCTTACACACATGGACATGAAAGGCACAAGAATGTTGTATGTGACAGTCTGAGATGACCACATTCTCCCCTCTCTGTTCCTGGCGTGATTACAACTGAGGACAATGGTATGTTTGGGAAGAGCCTGTGTGAGATAGGAGAAGCCGTAGAGAATGGCAAGCATGGCATGTAGACATCAGAGGCCCTGGTCTTCCAGCAGTCCTCATGGTGATGGTTCAGTAGACACTGGATATGGGGCCCGTGCTATGATCAAGGGCAAGGCTGGTATGGGTTGGCTTTATGGATGGACAAAGAGCAGTAGGGCCTCTTCAGCTTCTCCCAACGTGGAGGAACACTGCACAGCTTGCCCCCAAATGCACTCACACTCTCACACTCTGTACATTAGACATGCTCTACTACCCAGTGTCTCAGACCTCAGTCCTGGGCCCCATCCCCATAGCACAACCATTTTTATAATCTCTCCAGTGTGAGAGGCCATGGAATGATGTGGAACTCAGTCTGAGGGCAGGTGGGAGACAGGCGTGCTTTTGGATCCATGTCCATGAAGTATATGTCCAAATTCCATGACAAAGGAGCCAAAGCCACCTCAGCTCTGATTACTCTTCCTCAGCCTGGTCTCTGGGTGTCGCCCCATGAGGCAGCTGTCACACACACAGGCTCAGTCAGAGCACAGCCTAGTACCCACCTTCTGGTCCCAAAGGCTCCTTCATCTCCCTGTCTCCCTGCCTTACCCTGATGCACCTCTGGCCAGCCAGCTGGTCCTGGGCCTGCACGGGAAGAGTGAACATAGGCCTTCTTCCCACAGACTCTAGACCTCCTGGCCTCTAGCTCTGTGACCTCCTGGTGTCCATCAGGATCCTGGGGAACATGACTCAGCCTGTGTTGCTCAGTGGTTATCCTGAGGCCTGGAATCCATCCCAGTGTCCCAAGGAGGAGGCCCCTTTGCACAAGCCTTCCCCTCTGCAGTCCCCAGGTCTAGAGTCTCTCTGGCTCTGTGTGACTCCCTGCTGTGCAGAGCATGACCTGCTGTAGGCAGTTACAATGGATTGGGTACAGGGATGGTTGTGCTGCAGCAGCTTGGAGGAGGGGAGGAAGCAGATCAGGGATGTTCAGTAGCCTGGAGCAGCCATCACTGTGCTCTGAACAAAACTGGCTCAGTGGGCACCCTCTCAGCTCTGCCCACTGTCTTCTGCACTCCTCACCCTTGGGCCCTACCTGAAGCCTGCACCAAAGACTGCACCAGGCAGAGGCCATGTGCCCTGCTCTCAGACAACATCACATGGATTACAGGGCTAACAAGAGGTGGGGAGGGTGGACCAGAGGCTCACACTGTTCACCGGGTCCCATGGGAAGTATCCAGGCTGAGCCACCCTCAGTGTGCCACTCTGAGGACAAAGGCCTGCAGGAGAGGAGTGGGTAGATGGGTTTGAGGTTTGGAGCAGGCAGGCAGGGGCAGTGTGTGTGTCTGTTGGAAGCTGAGTGTGAGTGCTGTGGGTCTGAGTCTGAGGAGTGTTCAAACATGGCTTTGTCTCCTGGTGCATGGATTTCATCTGAGAGAGAGAGAGAGAGAGAGAGAGAGAGAGAGAGAGAGAGAGAGAGAGAGAGAATGAGCCACACCCTTCATTTGAGTGTGTGTGTCTGTGTGTGTGTCTGTCTGTCTGTCTGTCTGTCTGTTTCTGTGTTTGTATGTGAACTGCTATGCTTCACCTTCATGAAGGGTCCTTCAGGGCACCCTAGAACTGGGATTACAGTAGAGAGCTGCCAAGTGGGTGCTGGGAATTGAATCTGGATCCCCTGGGAAAGCATCCAGTGCTCTTAATCCCTTGGTGTCTCTGTCTCTCTCCATCTCTGTCTCTCTGGAGTCTCTGGCTTTCTGTGTCTGTATTGCCTCTGTGTCTCCCTCACCTCCTCCCAGTTGCTCTCAATACTTCCATGTCCCCTCTCTTCTCTGTGTTTCTATCGGTATCTGTGTCTCTGTATGTCTGTCTCTCTCTCCCCGAATCTCATCACTGTCTCTCTCTAAGTGTTTCCTTGTCTCTTTCAGTGGTCTGTGCTTCTGTCTTTCTTAGTGTCTCTGTCTTTCTCTCTCAGTACCTCAGTGTGCCCTTAACCTCTTGGTTTTTCTCAGAATCTCAGTGCCCCCTCTTCCATTTGTGTCCCTTCTTGGGCTCATTCACTCTGCCTTCAGTGTCATCTGTTGTGACACCAGAACCTACGATGAGTCCAGAGGACTGTCCTTCATAGTCTGTGACCAGCTGTGATCTGGGGAACGCTGGGGAAGGCATGAACAGGGAGGGACCTGCCTGTCTGTGGAGCCCTGCCTGTCAGCATGAACTCCCCATTGTGCATCACCAGGGCCCTGCTGAGCTGGCTATTCCAGACAACCTCCAGAAAGGGGCATTGAACCCTGTGGGACCAATGGCTCTTAGCTGATATGGGGTACTAAGAATCAAAACCCACTCCTCTGCAAGACCAAACGTTCCTAACTACTGAGCCATCATCTCTGGAGCCACACAGTAGGAACATTTAAGGTCAGATGTCTAGAAAGACATTCCTAATGTCCTAACATTGACCTAAACTCTCAAACCACGGTATTATACCAGAAAACTATTAAAATTGAAGGGGAAATAAAAGCTTTCCACAGCAAAAANAGATGAAAGGTATTTGTGACTGTATGCAGCTCTACAGAGGACACTGGGGGTCATACCTCAGACTGAAGAGAAACACCCACACACACGAGGGGATGTGGGCTAAATGATGTGTGAGGAGGTGTGGGGAAGGGAAAGCCTGGGTGGGGGGAGGCTTAGCCAGAGTGAAGGCTTCCTGCACTCANATCTACAAACCGCCANACAAGGAAAAATAATTTGAGGGAATAGTAGAACACAGGCAGCTTGGAAATGGAGGGAGGGAGTTTTATTTTGGCCAACTGAACATTTCCCCTCTCCTCTCAACAGACCCCCCAACCTCCTTCTCCACACTTAAATCTTCAGTGCTAAAAACTCCCAATAACAGGATTGGGGGTCTGGGGAGAGGGAAGAGGAAATGTTCCCATTGGCCAAAGTCAAGGGTACAAGAAGAAGCCTTTTTGGAAATCCACTACTCTGTAAGCTAACAAACATGAAAGAATATGAACTCAGTGCATGCATGAGTGAATAACGCTGCTCTCAGAAGACAGGGTTAGGTTGGGTGTGGTGGCACATGCTTTTAACCCCAGCACTTA
>NW_018392275.1:6028-6889 GCF_900095145.1 Mus pahari | reverse complement strand
CCAAGTAGAATGTAGATGGGTGAGATTTTATTTATTTATTTATTTATTTATTTATTTATTTATTTATTCTGACTTAGGTATATTTGAACAGAAGTACCTACATGTGTAGACAATGAAGCTCCCAAAAGACAAGAGTTATTAAACATCTAAGTGCCAGTCACAGGATAACACACTATGAGTTAATGGTNANAGAATCTTTACAGGTGCCACAAAANTATGAGGTGTTGNAATTGCTGGAACTTTCTCACAATTATTCCAAAATTAAACCTCAGATCTCAGAAAGAATTTAAACACTGAATAGATTAAAAGAGCCAGAGGAGCTGGCACCAAAGAAACTGTCTTCAGACATAACAGGACTCATGCACATATGAGCCTGCAGAGACAGTGACACAATGGAGAGGGTGTGCACAGACTCCATCCACAAGGTATNACAGTGTTGAGAGAGGAACATGGCTACAGGTTCTTACTCTTAACCAAAAAGATTCTGAAACTGACACTGACTTGCAAAGGGAAACTAGCTTTATCTAATGGAGCAACGTTGGGTCTATTAACCACACGTAAAGGTGGACACATGCACAGCAATAAAAGTAAGAAGTTTTATGCTTAGGGACTATAGAAGAGGGTAGTAATGTGGCACTGCTGATTGTGTGAATATCCCTGTGTTACTAAGACTGCAGAGGAAGTTCATCTAAGAACAAATATTTATGTACGATATCANAACCTATTGCAATTAAAAGGTACATATATTGTATTGCTAAATGAGTTCGATGAAATGCGATTTAATAATATAATAACCAACCTATATGAATTCTATATACATCCCCGTGCATGTTAATATATTCACATTCTAAGAGAAGGGAA
>NW_018392275.1:3975-5424 GCF_900095145.1 Mus pahari | reverse complement strand
GTGGGTTCATTTCTGGGTCTTCAATTATGTTCAGTTGATCTAACTGCCTGTCTCTGTAACTATGCCATACAGTTTTTATCACTATTGCTCTGTANTACTCTTTGAGTCAGGGAAGGTAATTCTCAGTGACATTTTTATTATGCATCATCATGATTTTCTGTTTTGTTTTTTTAATAAGAAACATGTCAATAAAGATATTCACTGGTGAAGAATTTGCAAAGGTATAGTGCCTGTAAGTTTAGCCTAAACCAGCATCACTTTATTTTTATATGTCCTTTTACAAAGCTGACCAANGCACTATAGGGCTATTAGGAGGAGGCAATAAATGGGCAATTAAATTTTCTGTTGATGAGCAAGTCTAAAGATTAATCTCTCTGTTATCTCTGTCCTAGCTCAGCTCGCTCCTCCTCCAGGGTTTCTGACACACTCAGGATGTGGTTGTAACACTGTGTCTTGCACAGTAATAGACCGCAGAGTCCTCAGATGTCTGGCTGCTCAGCTGCATGTAGGCTGTGCTGGAGGATTTGTCTGCAGTCAGTGTGGCCTTGCTCTTGAACTTCTCATTGTAGTTAGTACTACCACTTCCAGGATAAATCTCTCCAATCCACTCAAGGCCCTGTCCAGGCCTCTGTTTTACCCACTGCATCCATTCACTTGTGAAGGTATAGCCAGAAGCTTTGCAGGAAATCTTCGCTGAGGCCCCAGGCCTCACCAGCTCAGCTCCAGACTGCTGCAGCTGGACCTGGGAGTGGACACCTGTGGAGAGAAAGGCAGAGTGTGTGTCAGTGACATCCCAGGCCATTTCTCTTCTTCAGATTTGGAACTAGTGAGCCTCTTACCTACAGTTACTGACAGGAGGAAGAGAAAGACCCAGCTCCATCCTATGGTTAGAGTCAGTGTGTTCAGGGACTGTGGAGAGGACAGTGGTCATATGTGTTTTCAGGGTGTGGACATCCCTNTTTTTACTGCCATAAACTCGGGCAATTTGCATATTCATGATCAGGGGACTTCTTACATAAGTACCTAGTCTAGGTAGTGAAGAACTGGAGAGGAAGGAAGGAAATGTACATGGGACATGCAGCAGGATGATCAAGTCTGAATTCAATTCCTCTCTGAGGAAATGCATCCCATACACTTTCTATGAGGCCTGGACNGCTGGTGTGGTTGTAGCTACAGGGAAGACTATCTCAATCTATATATGAACTAAGTCTGTTGCTCTACTCTGGGTTATGTTAATACATTGATTTAGAGATAATACTTTGTGAAGATGATGATGATAATGAAGATGAAGATATTGATAATAATTATGGAAAATTCCAAAAAAACAGCTAACTTTTACAGTTTTAGAGGCTTCTTTTTAATATATGCAAGTAATATTTGCCTTTCTAACAGGTTACATGCTTCAAAACTCAATAAAATGAATAAAAGTAACTGTGCTTTAAAACTATT
>NW_018392275.1:0-1070 GCF_900095145.1 Mus pahari | reverse complement strand
TGGTCATGAGCTTCCATGCAGTTAGGCATACAGTGAAGTTGTAGAGTCTGGCTACAGAAGTATTTTATCCTTGTAACTTGAGTGTTCACAGAGCTCAGCTGAAGTGAGAATTGGATCTAGTTTACATTGGAATAATGGCTTATGCATCAGAGACTTTAAGTTGTGCCAGTATTAATGTAATGTCCCTCTCAATGCCAGGTTCCTCTTTGGTGGCAGNTGGATTCAGACCTTCCAGTTCCCATTTATAAAAAGTAAATGACAGGCAGTAACTTCCTATTTCCTGTCTTCATCAGGCAACAGCTGGGGCAGAGCACTNGTGTTCACAGGATAAATCACTCACCCTACAGTATATAATAGACAAAGTAAAATGACTTACACAGTAATTATACACAGTACTGACAATGTTGACATAAATAACTGAAATGGTGCNGAAGCTCAGAATATGGCTGACTCTTAGAATCTAAACAGTTTTGAACTTAGTGCTAAAATAGGCTTGCAGTTACAAGAATGCATAATTAATGAAAATTCTGACTAAAGAAAATGAAAAGGACTAACCAGATGAAAGTTCCAAATCATAGAGATCTGCCGCAGAGAATAACTCCATAATTACAGGGGATCTCAGAGACTGAGCCACCAAGCAATGAGCATGCTTGGGTTGGATCTCGGCCCCCAGAACATATGTAGCACACGTATCTCTCAGTCTTCTTGGGTGTCTCCCAACCACTGGAGTGGGGGCTATGCCTTAAGCTATTGCCTGTCTGTAGAATACATTGATTAGACTGCCTTGTCTGGCCTCAGTGGAAGAGGATCCCCTAACCCTGAAGAGAGTTGATGCAGCAGGGTTGGGGGTTATCCAGTATGCTAGTACNCTCTCAGAGGAGAAGAGAGTAGAATAGAAAGAGGGACTGTTAGGGGGGATCACGACAGAGTAGGCAGCAAATTGGGATAAAAAATGAATGAATGAATAAAAGAATGAAGAAAGAAAGAAAGAAAGAAAGAAAGAAAGAAAGAAAGAAAGAAAGAAAGAAAGAAAGAAAGAAAGAAAGAAAGAAAGAAAGAAAGAAAGAAAA
>NW_018392274.1:0-10777 GCF_900095145.1 Mus pahari | reverse complement strand
TTTTTCTAGGATGTAGTTTCTGTTCTTGTGTTAATGTTTTCCCTTTATTATCCTTTGAAGAGCTGGATTCGTGGACAGATATTGTGTGAGGTTTTATCATGGAATACTTTGGTTTCTCTATCTATGGTAATTGAGAGTTTTGCTGGGTAGAGTAGCCTAGGCTGGCATTTGTGTTCTCTTAGGGTCTACATAACATCTGTACATGTTCTTATGGCTTTCATAGTCTCTGGTGAGAAGTCTGGTGTAATTCTAATCGGCCTGCCTTTATATGTTACTTGACCCTTTTCTCTTGTTGCTTTTAATATTCTATCTTTATTTAGTACATTTTTTGCTGATTAGTATGTGTCTAGGGGAATTTCTTTTCTGGTCCAGTCTATTTGGAGTTCTGTAGGCTTCTTTTATGTTCATAGGCATCTCTTTCTTTAGGTTCAGGAAGTTTTCTTCTATAATTTTGTTGAAGATATTTGCTGGCCCTTTAAGTTGAAAATCTTCATTCTCATGTACTCCTATTATCCATAGGTTTGGTCTTCTCACTGTGTCCTAGACTTCCTGGATGCTTTGAGTTAGGTTCTTTTTGCATTTTGCATTTTCTTTGATTGTTGTGTCCGTGTTCTCTATGGAATCTTCTGCACCTGAGATTCTCTCTTCAATCTCTTGTATTCTGTTGCTGATGCTCACATCTATGGTTCCTGTTTTCTTTCCTAGGGTTTATTATCTCCAGAGTTGTCTCACTTTGGGTTTTCTTTATTGCTTCTACATCCCTTTTTAGATCCTGGATGGTTTTGTTCAATTTTGTCACCTGTTTGGTTGTGTTCTCCTATGTTTCTTTAAGGACTTGTCCCTCTTTAGCAGTGTTCTCCTGTATTTCTTTATGTGAGTTATTAATGCCCTCCTTAAAGTCCTCTACCAGCATCATGAGGTATGTTTTTAAATCTGTGTCTTGCTTCTCGGGTGTGTTGGGGTATCCAGGACTGGCTGAGGTGGGAGTGCTGGGTTCTTATGATGGTGAGTGGTCTTGGTTTCTGTTAGTAAGATTTCTACGTTTGCCTTTCGCCATCTGGTAATCTTTGGAGTTAGTTGTTATAGTTGTCTCTGGTTGAAGCTTGTTCCTCCTTTGATTCTTTTAGACTCTGTCAGCAGACCTGAGAGTCCAGTTCTTTTCTGAGTCTCAGTGGTCAGAATACTCTCTGCTGGCAAGCTCTCCTCTTGCAGGGAAGGTGCACAGAGGTCTGGCGTTCAGATCTGCCTTCTGGCTGAAAATGTAGGCCAAAAACAGTGCGTGTCCTAGAAGGTGTGTCGCCTCTGCAGTTGCACACTCACCTGCACAAGCTAGACTCTGAGGGACTCTGGACACAATATGTCTCTCTCACCTGCTCTGGCAGACAGAGCCCTCACAGGTGGCTACCTCTCCTCTGGCAGGCAAGGTGCCCAAATATCAGGAGCCTGAAACAGGGTCTGACTCGGAAGCTAGATTGCTTCTGTCTATCCCATAGCTGTGTAGCTTCTGTAGTCCACAATCTCACCAGTGCAGACTTGTGCCAGGGTGAACTGGAGCAAAGAGGCTCCCTTACCAGTTCAGGCAGTGAGAGTGCTCCTGGTCGAACACCTCTCCTCTGGTGGGGATGGTACCCAGATGTTTGGAGCCAGAAAGGGGGTCCCAGATGCTGTGTCCCTTCTGCAGCCTGCCTTCTCCCTGGCAATGACTGGAGCTGTGCGCACTGGAGCAAAGATCGCTCCCTTACCTGTTCAGACAGTTAGAGCGCTCCAGGGCAGACACCTCTCCTCTTGCGAGGATGGTCCCAGATGTCTGGAGCCAGAAACGGGGCCCTCTCCCAGGCAAGGACCAGAGCCTGGGTGCACCAGAGCAAATGTCGCTATTCTTTTTTAAACTTAATTTTATTTAGTGCACATGTTTGTCTCTCTCTGTGTGTTTGTGTGTAAGTACAAGTACATAATGTGGTGTGGGTATAGACATGGATAAGTTTGAAGAATTAGTTCTCTATCATCTTTTATCAGTTTTCAGAAGATTAGACTCATCTCTGCAGACTCACTCAGCTAGCACTTTATCCACTGTCTCACCCACCTGCTCCCCTGATTTCTAGCATGTTTATTACCACCCAACCTAGCACCTGGAGTTTATTTCATTTACATTTCCTTTGACACATATAACCAAGACCTATTGCTGCAATTTAAAATCAAAGCAGATGTGCTAAGACTTTTATTGACTATTTTATGTTACAATTAGAATTATTAGAAGGGTTAAAAAATTAATCAAGATTAAAGCTTAGGAAATTTAATTCACCCACTATTAAAATGGACTAAATGTCTTACCAGAATATGAAAATCAGATCAATCTGTTTAAGTTATAAAGAAAGAAAGAAAGAAAGAAAGAAAGAAGAAAGAAAGAAAAAATAAAGGGAGAGAGAGAGAGAGGAAGAAAGAAAGAAAGAAAGAAAGAAAGAAAGAAAGAAAGAAAGAAAGAAAGAAAGAAAGAAAATTTAAGCTGAATTGAGACTGAAAATGCTGGCCTTTGACCTGCAATTTGTTTTCTAAGTGAAGTATCAGCTGCTTTACTGCATTGAGAATTAAAAAAATAAACACACTTAGGTATAAATATAAAACTGACACATGACTATATGAAAAAACTCTCATGTACACTGTGAAAAAGGCTTTGTAAAAGAGTAAGAGGAAAGATCCAAGAGTCTTGGATCACAGAGATTAGCTCATGGTACCAATGGCTGTGTGCAAAGCTCGTTTGAGTTTGCTGAGTTAGGAGTCTTGTTTTACTGATAGTGTACAGAGTATTGTGTGTGCTACAGATATTCAGTAAAGGTCTAGTTACTTCTGGGGAAATATTGACTGGAAAAAGTCCAGCAGGAATTAGAGTTTACTGGATGAGGGAAACCATCTGCCAGTCCATTTTTGTTGAATATAGAAAGTCACCTCTCCATTTAGATTTGAAGTTCACAGGAGCCTTTGAAGTAAGATGAGGAAAAGTGATGGGTAAACTTGTTAAGTGACAACTGAAGACTTCTATGGTCCTCAGTGGAGCCTCCTAAAGAAAGGGCCATGTCTTCTCATGCCCTCAAGTTCTAAATAGTCTGTAAGTAATGCACATTTTACCTGTGTTGGGTGGCCCTGCTTCTCCTCCGCCTTTTTCTCACTGGAACAAATTAGATAAAAAAATACAAGAGAAGCTCTGGGGAAAGTCAAATCAACACACATACCTCAAGGATGGGCTCAGTTCTCTCGCAATGGTAGATCTGACACCCCTTGATGAAAAAATGTGTAGAACATACTGGAAATATCACCTGTATTAATCTCTCTCCCTCTCTCTCTGTCTCTCTCTGTCTCTGTCTCTGTCTCTCTCTCTCTCTCTCTCTCTCTCTCTCTGTGTGTGTGTGTGTGTGTGTGTGTGTGTGTGTGTGTGTGTGTGTGTGTACTTACATGATACATTCCAAAGTATGTGGGTAGAAGCTTGATGATAATATTCACGTATTGGCTCTATCTTTACACCATGGGATACCAGGACCAAACCCATGCTGTTAGCCGACTTCTCAGCCATGCTGTAGGCTCCTCACTTTATTTCTTGAAACAGAATCTCTCTTTGAACAAAAAACACATCATTTCAACTAGCATAAGCACCCAGTGAACTTTTCCTAAACTGTTATATCCATTCTCAGTGCTGAGCTTTCAGGATTTAAGGCTATCCATGCTCAGCTTTTATGTTGTTGGCAATTTGAACAGAAGTACTCTCCCTTGCCTATCAAATTTTCACACTCACCAAGACATCTTTTTACCCTCAAGATGTGCTTTTTATTTCACAAGGTGAATGGAGGGTTACATTATACTGTTTGTTTCAGGCTTTCTTTATCTGCAAATGAATTAAGTCTCTGAAATAATAAATATTAATACAAAGTTTGAGTAACAATGGCTGTCTCTTCTAACCATTAGAAGTAAAGTCCATGGGTAAAGTGGTTCTCTCGACGTTATGCTGATATTAGATAGATAAGAAAATGAAAGATGTACAATGATATCTCTGAGAAATATCCTAAGAGGAGATGTACGTGGTACTTGGAAACACACATATTCATGTATTTCTCTACAAATATATTACTGTGTAACAGTTTATTTCCTGGGTCAGAAAGAAGAGAGAAACCAATGGCTACAGTTGTGAGAATGAAATGGGGTACTTTTTGGTGTGGGTAAAGTCAGACTTTCCTATTAATAATAACATTTATCTTACCATCCATCCTGAAAGAAAGGTCACAACTGACTAAAACCATAACTTTCCATAACCATAATTATAATTACAGCTTCATCACCCTTCTTTCTCCACAATGACCTTTTCTATACAGACTCCTCCATAAATGAGCCCTTGGAAGATGGAAAAAAGAAAACAGTGTTCGTCAATTCAATTACCCTAATGGCTCTTTCAGGGAGCATTTTTTAAAGAACTTTAGATTTTTATATCTTTTCCAACGATGTTCCCATTAGAAGGTTGTTAAGGACCTCCTGGGATTTAGGGAAACTTTTATTAAGAAAAATTGGGAATGATTTGAAGGTCGGGGTTAAGTGTTTTCAAAGAGCTTGACTTCAGAGGTAAAGACTAGCAGCCAAACTCATTCTGCAGTTATCTACAGTGACAGCCAGTTCCCAGGGCTTCGTGGTTTTAATGAGAATGACACTATAGGATGATGTTTGAGAGCTTGGTACCTCTTTGGTAGAATTGAGGTATTTACCAGGTGTGTCCTTGTTGGAGTAGGAATGTTTGGAGATGTGCCATCAAGGGTGGGCAATAAGGTCGCAAAAGACCACACCAGGTTCTTTCCCTCTCTTCTCTCTCTTTCTTTTTCTCTCTCCCCAATTTCCCTTTCTCAACTTGTTGATCAGGTATAAGAACTCAGATTCAGCAGTCTCTGCTTACTCCCATGCTCCCCACCATGACAGTCATGGACTCACCCTCTGAAACAATAAACAAGTCCCACCACATGGTTTCTTTCAAAGTTATATTGGTTAGAGTGTCCCTTCAATAGAAAAGTATCTAAGACTGGAGGAAAGAAGTTTGCCTGACATAGCTAGACTTTTGTGAGTGTTCTTAAAGTAATGGCCTTGGATCCAGGTAGAGATGACTGAGAATTCTCAAGACTATTCTGCTCCATGCTTGTTTTTTTTCAGTGTGTGTGAGGGTCAACCTACAGTTTAAAGGACCCTATTCTCTGTTTGATCATGTGGGTCCCAGAGTTTGAAACCAAGTCATCAGTCTTGGGAGCAAGCAGCTTAACCCAAGCTGTCTTGCTGGTCTTCTTCATTTTTTTTTTTTTATTGTCTATTAAAAGACAGTTATTGCAACAGTCTCTGAAAGGCCATCTGCATACTTCTGCTGCTTTATACATGTTTTGATGGGAATTAGTGTTCTCATTATTGGAAGATCAATATATCATCACCTTTTTAAAAAAATCAGAAATACTGTCTTGAAGTATCAAATGTTCATTTAAGATTTAATTCTTTATATAAAATAATTGAGCATATCCATTTTATTTAAAGAATATAAAACAAGTAAAAAGTATCTGTAAATAAAAATTAGCCTGTGTCTATTGTGTATTCAACAAGTTTCTATGATGATAATATTAGAGAACCTTATGGAATCCCTTCAAATGAGCTGATCTTCAGCTCTGATGAGAATTGTACAGCATTTATTATTTCTTAGATTTCACCTTTGTGTTTCCTGGACATTTGTATTAGCTAATATTTTCCTTGTTCTTACATGATAAAGTCTATAACAAAAGCAACTAATGAATGGAACTTTTATTTTGGTTCATAGATCTAAAGCATAGTACTTCATATCAGGTCAGTCATAGCAGCTGGAGCATGAGGCACCTGGACACAGGGTATCTAGTCAGAAAGGAGAGAGATGAATGCAAAAATGCTGGTGTTCTGCTACCTTTCCTCTTTTTACTAAGTGGGAATAAAGCCCTTGAAAATGTCTCATTCATAGTTAGAGTGGGTCTTCACACATACACACACACAAACACATACTCTTTCACATCCATTCCCATAATGGAGATTAATTGTCATAATATCAAATAAATTTATTTCACTGGTACCTATTTAAGTCAGTTTGAGCAGAGACAGAATTATCACAGTTCTTTACACAAAGATCTTTGTTTCATGGTTCTGAGAGACTGCAAGTCCATAATCATGGCGCTGGCACATTCATCTCCTGCTGAGTGTCTGTATTTGTTTTGCTAATGACTGGCCACCTACTTCATTTCCTCACAGGGCCTTTCCTACCTTTGTGGGTTAAGCTGTGAGGGATTTTTCTTAGTTAAATAATTTGAAATGGAAAGACCCAACTTTAATCCATTCATACCTTTTGGTGACAGCCTAAAGAAAAACATAGGAGAAAGAAGCTTTTGGTCTTTTCCAGCTTGCTCTCACTCTGGTGGCAAGGCCATTCCTTCATTTTCATTAGAGATTTCTTCAGATTCTAGTGTTTACTGAGACACCTGGCATTGTAAACTGAAAAACTATTAAATTCTTGGACTTTCCATGGGAAGACAGTTTTTGTTGTTGTTGTTGTTGTTTTTNTTTGTTTTTTTTTTTTTTGAGTAGCTGCACTATGGCCTGTTAACTGCTATAAAAAATCCTCTATCTGTCTATCTATCTATAGTCATTTATCAGTTCTGTTCATCTAGAGAACTCTGAATAACAGAGATTGACAAGAGACTTAGAGAGAGAGAGAGAGAGAGAGAGAGAGAGAGAGAGAGAGAGAGAGAGAGAGAATTTAAGAAACTTTAAATGTCTTTCTTTTTATAAAGCTGATGTTACATCAGATTGTGTCCAGTTGATAAAAGAACTTATCATTAATTTTCTGCTAAAAGTTCTATTGCAGCATATTGGTCCTTTGCTAAGACATTTGAGGTGCTTTTTGTACTCAAACTTAAAATGCCCATAAATCTGTCTTTTTAGCATTGGGATTATAGCCACGATGAACTATGACTTACTCCACAGATGATTTTGAGGAACATGCATTTAATTTGAGGCATCATCTTATTATAATGCTTAATTGTCATTTTCCCCACTTTTCTAATGATTATACTAAAACAGACTCTTCATGTGAACCTAGAGCAGTCACATGTGTATTCATTCTACATACATTTATTAAAACCCTACTATATTGTGTGTGCTTTATATGATTTTCTAGAGTTGCCCAACTTAGAACACCATGTCTACTCCATAATGGCTAGTAGATACAGATAAGCACTTAAAAATTTGAGAGTGGGAAATGGCAGACAGCCTAGTTGATAAAGTACATGAACTTGAAAGTGTGAGTTTCTAAATTCAGTCTCCAAAACATATCAAAAAGGCAAATGAGATGATGCATGCAATGTTGAACCCTTGTAATCCCAGTTTAGGGGAGAAGGAAACAAACAAACAAACAAACAAACAAAACTGTGGTTCATTGGCCAAGCATCTGACAACTCATTGCAAGTTCTAGATCAAGGAGAAACCTCTTTCAAAAATCAAGGTGTACAGTGCCTGAGAAATATCCAAGCTTGATCTCTGGCATCTGTATTAGATCATAAAATTGGATCATATTTCTCTAGGTTAAAATAAAGAAGATGTGCATACAGGACTGTGAAAACAATTCAAGTGAGGTTTGAAATACGTTTAGATAGAGTTAGGTAGGGTTATGGGTCCTTTGTCTGCTTTGCAACAGGGCAATGCAGCACAGGGAGACAAGACTCAGGAAGTTGACCACATTTGCAGCACTATCACCATGTGGGTGTTGTGCAGTAGGGAAGCCCAAGGACACCCTCCACCCTCATTCAGGGTCAGGAAGCACAGTCTGAGACACAGGACAGCCAGAGGTGGCTTGGAGGTCCTTGGACGAGCAAGGAGGCCAGGGCCATCTGATTCCCAGGTTCTTGGACATCCAGGAGCCACTGGAAGCTGTTGAAGAGCTGAGAATGGATTGTGGGCCTGCAGGCTGGGTCTAGTCTGGGATACGCAGGGTCGGAGGGGGGAAGGTGGCTTCAGTTTGGTCCTGCTGGGAGATTCCTTGGATTGACAGTGGAAGTCTTGGGCATGGAGTCAGTGCCTGGGAGTACAGAGGGGTCTTCTATGGGAGATAAAACAGCAGCTCTATAGACAAAGGCGTTCTGCATTTATCCCCATGCATGGCAGATCCTGATGAAAAGTGAGAGTCCATGGTTTTAAGGCATTTATTGTCATGGGAAGTAGATGTGTAAAACAATACCCCATTTCACAGGACAGGTTTGAGATTAAACACCTTTTGCACAGAGGAATATCTGGGAAGGAAAGTTTGTTGACTAATCCCTCCAGGCCCTTAGGTGCCTCATTAGTATGGAGATCTGCCTTGAGCCTTAAGTGACCAGAAGTCACATCTTCAACAAGTAGAGAGGCTTGGGGCATTGTCCTTATGGGACTGATGCCCACAAGTCTATGGGTGCTTGGGCTAGTGACAGGGTCCTGCTGCACAAGAATCAGGTGAAGCACCTATCTATTGTTCCTTCAGGGTTTGCGGGGCTTCAAATCTTAGCTCAACTGGGGACCAAGCTATCTTTCATATTCCCTCAGAGTTATGAATGGGAAAGGAAAAGAAGAAACATCTTGCTGCCAAAACAAATTAAAAAAAAATTACTAGGGACATTCAGAGAGTTTGAAAGCTCCAGAAGCTGAATAGGAAGTATCTATTTCAATGCAACATAAAATCAGCATTCTGGTAAGGGGTAGTATATATTTCTTCCAAAACAACATCTTTGTCTTTGAAATATTGAAGATATCTGAACTATAATGTATAGGCCTTAAAATAAAACTTGTGCTCTTCTGAACCCCAGCTGAGGCAGCTGAGCACTCCAGAGGACTCTCCACACCACAGATCCTCAGGATCACAGGTGAGTGTAACACAATCAACTCCAGAGAATCCAGCAGGGGCTTGTGCCAGCAGGGACAGGGACAAAGGAACAATGCCTGCCCAGAGGCAGGGTCCTGGTCCAGTCAGGGCCACTCCTACCATCTCCCTTCTGAACGCCAGCAGAGGCAGCTGAGCACTCTGGAGGACTCTCCACACCACAGGTCCTTGAGATCACAGGTCCTCTGGATCATGCAGGGAGAGTCAGCCTACACAGAATGCTCTGACCTCAGGACTCAGAAGGAGGATCAGCACTCCAGACTTCTGAACACCTGCCTCGAAAGAGGAGAGTTTGCCTGCAGAGAGTGCTCTGACCACAGGGACACAGGTGAGAGTTGGACTCCCAGGAGTGCTGACAGGGGCTAACAGAATCACAGGAGGACCAAACTTAAGCCAGAGACAGCTCGAACATTAACACCAGAGATTTCTAGATGGCGATAGGCAAACATAATAATCTTATTAACAGAAACCGAGAACACGGGGCACTATCAGAATCTAGTACACCAACCACAGCGAGTCCTGGATACCCCAACACACCTGAAAAGCAAGATGTGGATTTGAAACCATATTTCATGATGGTGGTAGCAAATTTGAAGAAGGACATTAATAACTCACTCAAAGAAATGCAGGAGAACAATGCTAAACAAGTAGAAGTCCTTAAAGAGGAAGCATAAAAATCCCTCAAGGAATTACAGGAGAACACTGCTAAACAGGAAGAAGACCTTAAAAAACTACAGGCAAACACTACTAAACAGGTTGAAGAAACACAAAAATCCATTAAAGAATTGCAGGATAACACTGCTAAACAACTAGAAGAAACACAAAAATCACTTAAAGAATTACAGGAAAACACAACCAAACAGGGGAAGGAATTGAACAAAATCAATAAGGATCTGCAAAAGGAAGTAGAAACAATTAAGAAAACCCAAAGGGAGACAACTGTGGAGATAGAAACCCTGGGAAAGAAATTAGGAATCATAGATGTGAGCATCAGCCACAGAATACAAGAGATGGAAGAGAGAATCCTAGGTACAGAAGATTACATAGGGAACATGGGCACCCTCAATTCTATCTATCTATGCTCCAAATACAAGGGCAACCACATTCATTAAAGAAACTTAGTGAAACTCAAAGCACATATTGCACTTCACACAAAAATAGTGGGAGACTTCAACACCCCACTCTCACCAATGGACAGATCTGGAAACAGAAACTAAACAGAGACACATGGACACTAACAGAAGTTATGAAACAAACGGATTTAACAGATGTCTACAGAACATTTTATCCTAAAACAAACAGATATACCTTCTTCTCAGCACCTCATGGAACCTCCTCCAAAATTGACCATATAATCAGTCAAAAAACAGGCCTTGACAGATGCAAAAATATTGAAATTATTCCATGCATCCTATCAGATCACCACAGACTGAGGCTGATCTTAAATAACAGCATAAATAATAGAATGACAACATTCACGTGGAAACTGAACAAGACTGTACTCAATGATACCTTGGTCTAGGAAGAAATAAAGAGTGAAATTAAATACTTTTTAGAGTTTAGTGAAAATGAAGCCACAACATACCCAAAGTTATGGGACACAATGAAAGCATTCCTAAGAGGAAAACTCATAGCTCTGAGTGCTGCCAAAAAGAAACTAGAGGAAGAATACACTAGCAGTCTGACAGCACACCTAGAAGCTCTAGAAGGAGAGAAAGCAAATTCACCCAAGAGGAGTAGACAGCAGGAAATAATCAAACTTAGGGCTGAAATCAACCAAGTGGAAACAAAAAGAACTATTCAAAGAATCAACCAAACCTGGAGCTGGTTCTTTGAGAA
>NW_018392273.1:0-6018 GCF_900095145.1 Mus pahari | reverse complement strand
GGGGGTGAGGATCGTGGCCATCTCCTTCTTCCCAAAGCCTGAAGCAAAAGGGCAGAGCTGAACAGCTGCAGGTCTGGTGCCATGGGATCCTTGGTGGGGNAGCTGAGGGGCAGGCAGCAACTGAGGTGGTGGTCAGGGGTGGAGCAGTGGAGGCTTCAGGGACCCAGGAGCATTTAGGGCATAGCTTCGGGCAGCTTAGGCTGACTCCATGTGGCTGATTGATCCATTTCATCAGCAGGGGAGCATGTGAGCCAGGTCAAAGGNACTGACCTCAGCCCTCCCAACTGTGGAGCCAGAAGAGCCCCTGTCTGGCCTGGCAGTGAGACTGTTGCATGGGGCCTGTGGCAGCAATGCACAGCTCCTAAGGTGCTTTCTGCAATGCTACTCACCTTCTTTGACCTAGCCTGGCGCCTTCGCGTGAACTTTCCTTACTTCTACCCGGTGGCCTCCGTGATGCTCAATGTCCCCCTGCAGGTGTGGATCCAGTGATCAAACACCCTCCGCTGCGGTGGAGAGGGCCATCAGCTCCTTCTGCACAATCCTGGTGGCCTCAGGAAGCACAGCAGGGCCTCATCCAGATAAGCTGGGGACAGCCTGTCAAGGAGGCCCTATGTAGGCTAGAAGTTGTGATCTCTAAATGTCCAAGGCCGGCCCAATGGATACTTTTACTTCTTATCCCACACTCCCCGAGCTCCTCTGACGCTGGAACTCCAAGGTCTATGTGTTCCATTCCTGATACAGAAACCTTCAGCATGCCAGCCAGCCCCAGGGACAGAGTGGCCCAACTGCCCACTCAGAGTCAGGGTCCCAGATGAAGATCTCAGATTGTCTCCCCCAAAGGGCACAAGCTGAAAGGTGACTGACACATGGCTTCTGCTACTCACCATAGGGCAGGACTGATGGCTTCTTTCTCCAAAGTTTCACTAGTAGTCCATGTATGTTTGTATATTGGAGTGTGTGTGTGCTTGTGTGGGGGGGCTTGCGTGTGATGGGGGTGGATCCATTGGGTAGGGAGAGGAGCTCCTGAGAATTCCCTGTTTTCCAAGTACAGGGAGGATCACGTGGACTACTGGGGGAAATGAGTATGAGGTCCGAGGCCCCTTCCTCTTAGACCTCACACGACAGGGAAGCCTGTCCCTGGTCATGCTCAGGCATGGGCTATGGTATGAGATCAGAGGCACTGATATTAGGTTAGACTTTGGGGCCAGTGGTGTCAGCCAGGACAGGGCAGAGCTAAGACTCAGCATGAGTTCATGTCCCATTCTGGCCCTGATTAATCTGTGAGCTTCTGCTTTCCCATCTCCTCGGCTGCTTTTATTCTTCCATGGTGCCCTCGCTGTATGATATCATGGTGCACTTTATTTGCAGTCTGTATTGCAGGCAGGCAGCAGAGCTTCAACAAATTCAGAGACTTAACCTGGATGTCCTGACATTTTCATGTTTACATTTCCATATGTGATGGCACTGTGTATGGCCAGTGTTGTCTGGTCAGAGATGTGGTTTCTGAAGTTGTCACATGTTGTTTTTCTCGCAAAGGTAAAGAAAATCCTTGAGTTCTGTACATAGAGCACTGCCTGGCTCCCTCCTGTTTCTGCTGAGTGCCATACCTTATCCCGGGTGGGGTAGTGGGTGGGGCATGGAACAGCAATCTCCAAGGCAAGAGGGAAACCCAGAGCTGAGCAGGGAAACCCCTCTCCTTCACCACCTCCTTCCAGATCTCCCTTGACAGGATGATCACACCCTGATCTCCCCGCTGAACACACACACACACACACACACACACACACACACACACACACGGCAACCCAGGCTCTGAAGGCTCCCATTGGTCTCATTCACACTGTTCAGAGACAGAAACTGAATCACTGGATCAAAGGCTTCTCTGTCCTTCTAGGTCTGGAGTCAAGGTGTTGAGTGCACTTTGAACCTCATAGAGTGAGGGGAAATGAAATGATCTCTACAGACCAGTGTGTGCAGCCCAGGGTCCTCTCTACAGTAGTAGGTGGTAAAGTCCTCAGTGCCTTTTGGCAGAGAGCTTGCTAGAGACTGCTGAGGAGATAAAGCACCCGCAGGTGCTGCAGCTGGATGCTGGCTTTAGCTCTGGGCTCTCAGAGCTCCATTAGGGGGGATTACCAGGAAATCCAGAACTCTAGGGCTGAGGTGAGGTGTGGTTTAGTGAGAGGGCAGGAGGCTCAGTGGGGAGGGGGCCAGAGGTAGTCAGGTAGTAAGCCTGTAAAGAGAGTCCCCTCAGCAGGGAAACAGGAAGTAGGGAAGGCAGCAGACTGGGAAGGAAGCAAGAAAAAAACTCAGAGAAGTACAAGAAGCCATCAAGGAGGGCATTCTGGGAGATAGGAAGGAGTCAGGAGCGGGGCATGAGGCTCAGGGAAACTGTAAACCCCATGGAAGGCAGAGGTCTCTCGGGAACAGAGAAAAACCTGAAGAGATGAGCAGGATGGCCATGAGCTTCTTGGGGGACAATCAGAGGCTGGGGTGGGGATGGGGTGAGGGAGGAAAGGCTGCAGAGGAAGGTAGAAGAAAGGAGAAGGCAGGAAGCTCAAGGGAAATCTCAGGTTCTGGGGAGGGTGGGAGCAAGCAGGGGACATGGCAGAATGTGGGGACAACTGGAGGATGTTGGGGGCAGAAAACCCTAAAGCAGGCAGCAACCTTGAGGAGATGCTCAATTGTGAAGCTGGCCAGAGGCTCATAGAGTGGCATGGGACAGTAGAGAGGCAGGCCTCAGGCTCAGGCAGAAGTCAGGATCAGAGGGATAACTGGAGGAGGACAGGTTTAGAGGAGGCCCAGACTGAGGAAGAGTGCAGGACACTCAGGAAGTACAATTCCTCAGCCTGACAGAGGATCAGAAGAGAGTAGAAATCTGCTAACAAGGCATGAGCTGGAAGAGGCCCAAGGGATGGCGGCCATCGCAGGAAGCTGATCTAGAAAGGGAATGGCCCGGGCTTGTGAGGGCAGTTGGCTGAGGAGTTAGGCAGAGTGTCATGGAGGATGTGAAGCTGGGTTGGGGTAAGAACAGGGCTGGGGCACAGTGGGAAGAAGGATAAAACTGAGGAGTCAGCTAGAAAGACAACAGGACCCAGCGAGTGCCCGAGGAGAGGTGGGCAAAGGCCAGGGAGAACAGAAAGCTGTGAAGAAGGGCACAGGAACGAGGAGGGCAACACACAGGAAGGATGCGAGAGGAAGAAGGTGAGGCAGGAGAGGAGGGGACTCAGGCAGACACAGGAGGTAAGGCCTGAGGCTGGAGCAGACAGTCCTAGATGGCAGGAGAAGTGCCAACAGAACTTGAGGAGGGCAGGAGGGTGAGGGAAGTAATGACACTATGGGAGGGTAGCCCTCTACTGAGAAGAGCAGGGGTGTAGTGGGGGAGGGCAGCAGATGTGGAAGGGCAGAAGGCTGAGGCAGTTAGCATGAGGCTAGGGGGTGGGATTGGAGTCTGAGGGAGGGCAGGAGTAAGGGGGAGGCACCTAAAGGGGAACAGAAGGCTGCAGAGGGGCAGGGACAGAGTAGAAAGGTGACTGTGACCAGAGGCATAAGCAGAAGGGCCTGTGTGACCCAGGAGGTAGAGGAATAGGGCAGCCAGATAAGGAGGAAGGCAGAAAGAAAATGCATGGCAAAGGAAGATGGGAGTCTGGGGAACATAAATGAATTGAGGAGGCAAGTGATCTGGGGATGTGGAACAGAAAGCAATATGAGAGACAAGGGAGGAGGACAGGATAGTTCCATTCTGAGAAGGGAAAGAGCATGGAGGAGAGGAGGCTTCGGGGAGGGCAGATGTTCTAGGAGGACAAGGACATTGAGCCTTGAGAGGAGGGCAGGACACTAAAGGAGCTCAGATGTGCACTTGTAGGCTAGGAAGCTGATGAGAAAGGCCGGATGCTCAGGAAAGGTACCAAAATCAGGAGCTAGGCATGAGATGGGGCAATAAAAGGCTGAGGGGACTGAGGACAGAGGTTCAGGGGATTCCAGGATTCATGAAGTAGGTAGAAGCCTGGAGAGAAAGGTTGAGGGATGCCAGAGGCTGGGAGAAAGCAAGCTGCTGAGGGGGAGGACAGGAGGCTGTGGGGTAGAGTGGAAGAGGGCTCATAGAGGACGGGCAGGAGGGCAAGAAACTCAGGAGGCAGGAGCAGGGTAGAGGAACACCCAGACCCAGGATGATGGGTAAGGCTGTCGAGGAGGCATAGGAGAGCTTAGAGGGTTCTGGAAAGGCACAAAGCATGAGTAGAATTGAGCAGGGCCCAGGTAGAATAACAGGAGACTCTGGCAGGGAGCAATACGCTGTTCAGGACCAAAGCTAGAAAAGCAGGGTACAGATCAGGGAAATAGCAAACAGGTCACATAAAGATAGATGCTACAGTAGGCAGATAACTCAAGAGCTAAGGTGGGACGCTAGAATGCACAGAATGGTAGGNTTGACGGGGTGGCTATATGAGGAGATATGTGGACAGAGGAGGGTAAGACTCTGGGGAGACAGGCCTGATGCTGAGCGTGGTAAGGAGGTTGACAGAAGACAGGATGGTGGGGAGGAAGGCAGGNGCTTAGGAGGAGGGCTCAAAGCACAGAAAGGGAAGAAGGCTGAGTGGGTGATCCAGAAGGTGCCTATATCAGCAGGAGTGGAAGAAGCTGGAGATGAGGACAGAGCCTAAGGCACATGGTATGGTAGGAGACTAAAGGAGAGTCCAGGAATGAGGAGGAATGCAAGAGGCTCATGGGAAAGGAAGAAGAAACAGAGAGAGCAGGCTTGAGAAGGCTGAGTAGAAGACAGCAGAGGATGGAACTGAAGTGAACGACATGGAGGACAACAGGAAAGCCTGAAAGAGGAAAGAAGGCAGAGGCAGGGTCAGGGGTCGTGCATTGTGGAGAGCAGGCTTCTCAGAGGGGGACATGAAGCTGGTAGAAGGAGGAAGGAGAACAAGGAACAGAAGTACCAGACGCTGTGAGGACTAGGAGAAAGAGTTGGAGGGCAAGAGGTAGAGGCTAAGCAACGGGCAGGGAAGAAGTACAAGGCTCTAGTGCACAAATGGAAATGCGAGGAGTCTGAGGGGAAATGGGACAGTGGAGGGTAAGCATCTGGGGAGGAAGGTAGGAGGGTCAGATGGGTAGGAATCTGGAGAAGGGGCAGGGAGCTGTGGGAGAGCTCAGGCACACTAGGAAATGAGAGAGGCCTCGAGGGTCACTAGTATCTAGGCAGGGGAGAGGAGGCTGGTGTACGGGTAAGAATTCAGGGAGAATGGGCGGGACAGGAATTTGGGGAGGGGAACAGGGTCTAGAGGTCAGAATGCCTGAGAATGAGCACTCAAGGGTTGTAGGAGTCTGAGGAGGGGTCAGAGACTCAGCATAATGCGAGGAAGTAGAGAGCAATGTCTACAGAGGGTGGTAGGGGAACCAGTAGGAAGTAAGAAGGGAAGGTGAAGGAGCAGGGCAGAAGACTCAGGGCAAACATTGCAGGATGAAGAGGAGGCCAAAGGCCCTCAAAGGGCACAAGTCTTAGGAAGACTCCAAGAACCTCTGCAGACAGACAGATCCCTGGTGAGAAAACAAAATGGAGCCTGAAGGTGAGAGTGGAGGTTACACAGAAGGGCAGTATACTGGAGGGGCAGGGGATGGTGGGGATGCTGGTGGGTCACTGGAGAGAAGTACAAGAAAGGACATGTGAAGAAGAGGAGAAAAGGAGGACACACAAGGGGAGAGTGGTGAGCATCTGAAGGTTTGGGAATAGAGCAGGAACTCAGGGAGAAGGCAGAGGTGCAGGCAATAAGCCAGATGCTGGAGGGGTGAGGACTACAGGCAGCTTAGCAGAGTTAGAGGGGTGTGGGCAGACACAAGATGGAGCTGAGGCCACGATGGTAGAGGTGACAGAATACTGTGGACATGGGATAAGTGGAGATGTCAGGAGACACAGCAGGTGGTCATTGGTAAGGAGACTAGGAGATTATCATAGACAGGAGGAGGCCTGGGTAGAGGTGAACTTTTTGTTGTGTTGGACTAGTGAACGGGGGCCATGGG
>NW_018392272.1:0-6074 GCF_900095145.1 Mus pahari | reverse complement strand
ATATATTATATTATATTATATTATATATTTGTTTAAGTCAAATGTCTTTGAATTGGTAGACAATACTGCTTCCAGAACTCATCAGTTATTAAATAAAATCTCCATTGTTAGTGCTGGGATACCTCCCTAGGAGTTGTTGCCTAAGGAACAAATAGGGAAAAGGCCTAAGAATCCAAATAATATAAGGAATTATCACTGTTGTCAATTGCCTACAGAAACTAGTTGGTAATACCCTATTGTTAAAGGCATCTTCATAACTGTGTATATAGGATACAAAGAAAGTAAGCAGGGAGTGGCCTGGAAAGCATCTTCCTGCTGAATAGCCTTCATAATAAAAGAAATGTTTTGTAGGCTGCTGGTGGGGTGTTGTCGTCCACAGTTTTCCTCAGCTGTGGACAATGTGATTTATACTTCAAACAGCCTTACAAAATATGGTTCAATAGTGGCCATTGTGTTATGGGGTAACAAGCCATTTTCTGATTTGTATTGAGAAGAGTTCACATCTGGGGCAATCAACAAAATCAAACCCCATGCTTGGAAGAGAATAAGTCATTGTATTGTAGCTATTGCCATTGTTATGCTACATGGATATGGTGTACAAATAAGATTGTCTTCTAAATAGCTATTCTTGTGCTAATATATTACTACTGACAACTTAATTAATAAAGAAGCTTCTTGTAGTGGGCGCTAGTAATTTTAGAGACTCAAAACTAGTGAAAGTACTGAGAAAAAAATTCCTTCTTAGGACTCAACCTAAATGAACATCTACTCCCCCATGTAGGCTTAAGAAACAGTAAAGAAGAAGGAATAGAAATGATGTAAGAGCTAAAAGATGTGGTAGAATGATGTGAAAATATGTCTACTAGAAATAGCATAGCTATAGCACTCTTACACTCACTGTAATTAGTGCACTATAACTTCAGAGGACTGTGTTCTCCAATGTTCTATCTAGGAGAGAAAGCACACTCCCAAATGCTGATGATTTATAGGCAGTTAATACCAGTTTTGGTGGAGGGCTCATGAGACTCCTCCTTCGAATAGCTACAGGAAGTTAGAGATTACTTTTGGAGGAAGAAGTAATTTTTCAGTAGGTTAGCTACTGGTACAGTACCCATATTCCCACAAATGACTCATTCCCTCTGCTCCAGTAAGCAAACCGAATAGAACTGATTGGTTCACACATGAAGAAAAAAGGCATGAAAGTAGAAAGTAGTGTTTTGGTGAAGAGAAAAATGGTTAGCAAGATTAGGAAGAGGGCAAGAGAGGTTAGGCAGCCATTATTGAGGTAAAAAATACCTGCACACGTGTATATAAATGTTTCATAAATAAACTCATTATTGGATATAACTAATAAATTCCATAAAAGTTAAAATTAAAAATAATTATAAAAATCTCTGCACATGAAAATATTATTTAAAAAAATAAGAAAATATGATTCATAATATTTGAAAAGGTGCATTTTAACAAAATGGTGGATGGTTATACACTGTTCTGGAAGTCAATGAATAAAGGATCAATAGACTAATCAAATTTACAAATGAGAAGTATGGTAGGAAAAAAACTGGATTTGCTACTTTTCTATAGTGATAAAACACCAAGAACAAAGTCAATTTAAGGAAGATACAGCTCATTTTTGGTTTATTATTCTAAAGTTATAAGAATCAAAGATGGGTGAAAAGAGTCGAAAGGAACAAGTGTTAGGAAGGACTATAGTAGCAGGAAACTATGTGTTATCTCATCAACTACAAGCATTAACTAGAAAGAGGAAATTGAATATGTCTTAAGGAATTAATCTCTCATAGTAAACATTCAAAGATATATTTCCCTCAGCAAACCTGTACCTCCTAAACCTTCTGAAACTATGCCATCAACTGAGAAGCACATGTTCAAATGCTGGAATCTACTTGAGGTATTTCTCATTCAATCTGCCACAAATGGTGATATCTATAATAATACTCAGAAGAGTATATATTCCAAATTCTCCCAGCATCATGTGTCAAGGAGCAATCTATGGCTCTTCCCTGTTATGTGGTGTGTAACAACAGGAAGACTGCACATTTAGGTACAAAATGGTGAAGAGACCCACAGACTAGATGAATGTAGAGGAATAACATGGAGCCAAAGGAAGAACACAGAAGATACTAAAACTCTAGTTATGAATTCAAGTTAGATAAATATACAGGAAATTGAAGGATTGAGCCCCAGAAGCAAATGAACAGAGCATGGAAATAGATGTGTATAGTCCTATATCTCAGGAGGTAGCTTCAGGAGGCAAAAACCTTCAAAGTCATCTCTAGCTAAATAGAGAGTTCAAGGGCAGTCTACAGTTCACCTTTTCTTTGGAAACATGTCTCGGAACCTCTCTCAACCCAAATATTTTGCAGGACACTCACCATTTCCTTTAAGGAACCACTCAAAGTAAGTTTCCAGTGACACTGGATTCTTCATAATGTTTGTCTTAGGCAAGTAAAAATAACCAGACACAAGAACATCCCTGGGATTTCTGAAGACATAGATAATCTTAAAAGGAAAAACATACAAGTGAAGGTCAATACAGTCTTCACTGTTTAGTTGACACAATTGACAATCAATGACAATCAAATATCCATGAAGTTTCTAAAATCATGTATATTATTTTTTGGACAAAATATATACATAAGTGCAAGAAATCCATAGTCAGAATCTCATTTTATAGTTTTATTTGATTTACAGAAATGAAGTAGCAAAATTACTAAGATGATGACTTCTGAAAAAAAAGACTGAATCAACAGTTATAAAGAGCAGTATCTCAGTATCTTATAGTTTGACAGAATCATCACTGTAAAAGAAAATCTAATCTAAAAAAGTGACACATACTGTGCTAAATCTATCTGCAAATTAACAAACTGTTTCATTTAATTGTAACTGCCAAATATAACTCTCAATAAAATCATGAGAGCTTAGCATGAGTGTCTTTGTATAATGGTGAATACCAGCACCTATAGGCAACTATGAACTGCTGAAAATGGAAGGAATAGACTACCCTTGGGGATAGTATAACTTGTTATCCAATAAAAGATCAGTCCTGAAAACATGCATACATGTAACATTATAAAGACTGAGCAGGTTGTACTTAAGTATTTATGAATATATGTATGCATACTGATATAGATATAGATATATACAGATTTAACAACAATTAATAAAACTGAAAGAATAAATTTGAAAGAAAGAAAAGAAAAGTATATGGTTACACTTGGAGGGAGTAAGGGAGAGATGGAAATGATGTATGTCATTTTCATTTCAGGAAATAAAAGAAATTTAATATAATCACTTTTAATAAAAGGAAATTTATATTTTGTGGTAATGATCTTTGTGATATTATTTTAGAACTAATTTCTTTAGTCATAATTTCTCCAGCCTAGATCTTATCAAATTCACATAAAAACGTGCGTGTAGGTGAATAGTCACAACTTTATTATGATGTTGTCAAGTAAGATTGTTTCCAATTTTTTCTACGTAGTTTAAACATAAATTATGTTTATATTCCACATTGGAGAGACATCAAGAAAAACATCTTACTAAAAAAGAGATATGACAGATCAGAACCTGAATATCCATAATCACTTCTGACAGTCCTCTATCAGAAGAATTGAAAATTCCTGTGGATGCTACTATTAAAATACAGCTAGATACAGAAAGACACAGTATATACATGGCAGTATATAAATGAGCCATGATGGTTGAACAATCTCCATGATTAGAGCATTGATGCTTAGTCAGGGTTATTCCCCTATCAGCCAGTGTGCTTTTGAAGATTCACCCACATGGCATGGGTTAAGTGTAGAATCTTGACTGGATAATACATTTTGATGAAAATAGTATAATAATGCCCATACTATACTAGAATTTGAACTCTGCTTGACCTATGTATGGAGTTTATGAAGGTTCTAGTGTGATATTTCACTTTCTCTCTTAAAGCTTCCCAGGACCACTGTATGGTAGTACAAATGCTAGTACTCTAACATACTCTGAGCAGGGGACAAATCAGCAACACCTAGTGCATGAGACTCTCAGCCTCTCTCCCCTAATCTATACAATCAGAATGAATTTTAGCAAGAGCTCCAGGGTCAGTCAGGGTAAACTAAGTTCAAAGAGCATTTGATCAAATATTCCTTAAGTGTTGGACACTGACCTTGGTCTTGGAACTAAAGAGAGACGTGTGGAAAAGGTGGATGGGAAGGTGGGAGGTCATGATTCATGGTCCTTCCTTATTAATTAATTCAAGGTATCCTGATTCCCTCTCCAGCCAGGGTGAACGGTCCCAAATGGGCACAGATTGGATCCTCTTGGGATCTCCCTTGTTCTGAATCAAGCAGACAATCTCAATCAGCCAGGTCGTTCCTGAACAAGACAGAAGAGTAAGTGACAGTTACTTCAACAGTATATGTGAAAAAGCTTCAAGTGAAATACATGCCCATACAATTTACAGTGCCACTGTTTTCAGGCACATAGACCAGTGGTATTCACTATATCAACATGCTATATACGTATACACACAAGTACAATGTATATTCATCCTTGACATTTCCAATCAGTCTTTTGAGTTCTTTTCCTGCATTCCCACTACCCTTGTTTTACCATGTGCTTTCAATGTGAGAAACATTATACTTACCCAACATTTTCTGTTTCTTCCACTCTGCAAACACTCCTCTCACAAACACTCATAATGACTATTTGATTTTTTTTAGTTTTTAGACTTTTTATAGTACCTGACACTGTCCTCTCATCCCATATTCTCACATCCATGCCTTTATCGCTTGATCTTTCTTCTGTTTATTCTCTTAATTCTACATCTTTCACTCTCTACTCCCCACAGAGACAGACCTATGACAGAGTCTGCATTAAGATATACTGTCACTGCTCTAGTGCTGATCAGCTCTGACTATGCAGGTCATGTTAGAGATCTTCCTCTGAGTTGAAATGGACTTACGCACAGATCTCCATGTCAAAAACTACTGCAATGTATATGTTTTGTTTAGGGTTTTACTGATGTGAACAGAAAACATAATCAAGGCAACTATTATAAGGATGACATTTAATTGGGGGTTCCTTACACTTTCAGGGCTTCAGTCCATTTTCATTAAGGCAGGAGCAGGGCAGCATCCAGGCAGGCATGGTGCAGAAACAACAGGGAGTTCTACATCTTCATGGAAGGCTGCTGGAAGACTAGCTTCCAGGCAACTAGGGAAAGTATCTTAAAGACCCTTCCCCTGCACACTCATATAATCTTTCCACTCACCACACAAATGATTTGGAATCAAAGCCCTCTTCATAGAGTTCAGTATCATTGTCACTGAGGAGGCTTACCAGACTTAGGATAAGACAGTATGACCGGGTCTTCTCTCATAACAAAACTATGACGAATTTTGCCAATGATTTCTTTGTCAAACCCCACACAAGGAAAAGGCATTCCTTCAAACCAAATGTAGTCTGATGACATTGTAAAGAACTCTTTGTGGGATCTACTCCAGGCATGGGCATGTCTGCAGCTTGCAGCAAATGATGAGAGGAAAATTTTATAGTGTAGGCAAAATAATTATTAACATCCCTCAGTTTGTTGTGAAACCAATTACTGATAATAAGAAATAGATGTTGTAACCTAGAGTTGAAGGTTCAATTGAGCAATTGTGAACTCATTGAGAAATCATTTTTTAAATCTTTATTTATTTTATGCATATGAGTACACTGTAGCTGTTTTCAGACACACCAGAAGAGAGCATTGGATCCCAATTACAGATGATTGTGAGCCATTATGTGGTTACTGGGAATTGAACTCAGGAAATCTGGTAGAGCAATCAGTGTTCTTAACCTCTAAGCCATCTCTCCAGCCCATCATCAATCTAATATATATATAATATATATATATTAAAATGGGGTTAAATTTAAAATGATTTTAAATATAATCTAACTTTAAGAATGGTTTCAAATGTGCAGGAAAATTACAGAGATAGATATAGATTGGATCCAAAATATTGACATGTGCAATTCTCTTTTTTTGCATGAAATTACTACTACTACTACTACTACTACTA
>NW_018392271.1:0-6121 GCF_900095145.1 Mus pahari | reverse complement strand
AGGATGAGAGCCAGACTGAGTGTAGAACCCACTGGTTCAGAGTTGGAAAACAGGGATGGAATTCAGGACTGGACTTGTGAAGTTGCTATGCCCATGGGGTCACATGTAAAATTTTTGTGGGTTAGGAACATTGACTACACAGTTCAGACTTCTTGTTTCCTACCGAGAATTCCTTTACACTTTAGGCTGTTAGATGTTCATGAATGACTCCTGTCCCATCCACATATCCCTGGACTGCCTAAGGTAATTAGTTCCTGGTGAAAATCTAAAGGCAGTGTGATGGTTTGAATGGGAATGGCCCCCATAAGCTCATTTGTTTGGACGTTTGGTCCTCAGTTGGTGGAACTGTTTGGGAAGGATTAGAGGAGTGGCCTTGTTGGAGGAGGTGTGTCACTGGGGTTGGGCCTGAGGTAGTCCACCCATTCCGAGTTAGCTCACTTTCTGACTCATCAGATGGAAGCTCTTAGCATACTGTTCCAGAACCATAGCTTTCTGCCTTGCTGCTATGATTGTGGCCATGATGGTCATGGACTCACCCTCTGAAACTGTGAGCCCCAATAAACTGTTTCTTCCACATACTGCTTTGGTCCTGGTGTCTCTACAGCAATCAAACAGTACCTAAGACTGTCAGCCTTCACACTCTGTTCTTCCTGGTTCTGCAGAGCCCTGGGGATGCTAGGATTGTGAGCAGGGCATCATCCTATGGAGGCCAGACATGGTGTCAATTCCTCTGTATCTGAAGTTACACATGGTTGTGAGCTGCAAGCAGAGGTGGTGGTATGACTGCTGGGTCCTCTGCAGGATGCAAGTGCTCTGAACTGCTGACCCAGCTCTTCAGCCTCTTTCACATATGGGGATAAAAGTAAAGACAGTTTAGTAGGAATGAGAAAGACACAAGAGAGGGTAGAGGACATAATTCAAAAGCGTGCATGGGCACACATGCACACACACAGATACACATGGACACACAGACACACACACATTATTGGTGGTCATGAGGAACCAAGGGCCTTGTGCATGCGAGCCAGACACATTCCACCCATGGGTCACATTTCCAGACACTGTTTTACGAAACAAGATCTCATAGAGTTCAGGCTAGCTTACATTCAGTAGATAGCCTACCCAGGTATAGANTTCACAATCTTTCTGCTTTCATCTCCTGACCACTGGATCCACAGCACTATATATGACTAAAAGATTTAAAAAATTAAAATTAAAAAATTAAAAAGATAATCAAAGGCATATTTTGAAGTTATACTAAGTAGTTCTTTACTTTTCATAAAAATTAAAATATTAAGCTCTTGAAATTGTTTGAAAGTTTTTATTTCTATCGGCACACCTATGTGGTGCCTCTACTTCCTGAATGCTGGGATTACAGGCATGTGTTAGCATATCTGGTGTTAGCTATTGCTCCTTGTATGTGTGTGTGTGTGTGTGTGTGTGTGTGTGTGTGTATGTGTAACTATCTGCATTTATATAACTCTGTGTATAACTGTGGGTGTGTAAACTGTGTCTGTGTGTTTAACTTTATGTGTGTGAAAAGAACCACAGTGCATGCATGTAGGCATATATTTTTCACAGCGTANGTTATTAATAAGGGTTCCANCTCCCCTCTAGCCCACCACCCTCCAGAGGAAGTGGAAAACAAAGGTTATTAGGACAGGAGGGAATCTGTTTAGCAATCATCCCTTAGGGTGATTCTGATCTCTGTTGTTCTCAGTCCAGTACATGAGGAAACACCAAACGCGAATCTGCAGCTGCAGGTCAGTCCACTCGGCAGACACCACACCTGAATCAGCAGGGACAGTTCAATCCAGAAGAAACCACATGGCTCACCAACCGACAGGAGCCTGCGGAAGTGGCAAAAAGCTTCCAGAACACCACCAGAAGTTTGGTGTGTTTTTCCCTATGGAGTCATGACAAATGGCCAGCAAAGAGTGCCAAGGTGGACCAGTACCACATAGCATTGTCCACTGTCTGATGGGTTATACTTATACCCTTTTTAAACATCATGTTTTCTCTCAAGTGTCTGCACTATCAAAACATTACATGCCCTTTTTCCAGGTGGATTCCAGAAAAAACATTACATGTCTGTTTTTAGCAAAACATCCTCTCATAAGACAGTTTCCAACAATCAAACCAACCCGAAACATCACATGACACAACCCNGTCTCCAAAGAAATCAGACATTTCCATTTCAATTTTCTCCTTGATTTTTTCCCCCAATCACATGACCCTTCTGACTTTGAGGGCTCATGCTTACTGACTGCCATCTAGATAACGAGGACTTTGGGGACTCTTTCTGAATGACTCTCATCAGGACCAGGAGGAGTGGACAGCCCCAGCCCCAATACCAATAAGCTCACACTGCCACAGGATATTCTGGGTAAGAGTTTCTTGCAAGCCTGTGAATGCATATTTACTGAAGATCTCTATGTGTAGAATGCATGGAAGAGACCTGGGTTCCACTTGGACATTCACTCTGGGCTCTGCCTGTTCATCATGCCCAGCTGGTCTGTCTGAGCATCTCTGAAAGCCACTGGCTACATGGACAGTTGACTGAGTGTGTGCCTCTACTTGAGTCCCCAAAGTCTGGTTCCCAGCACCCTTGCTAGGAGGCAATGTCTAGAAGACCTCTAAAGGAAGCCAAGATCCTGGCCTGGGTCACAGGGAAAGGGGCTCAGCTGGAGATGCTGTCAGGTGGGATCTGGAGGTCAGCATGCCAGAGCTGCTGGAACCACGGTATATGGTACAACAGTAGTGCCTGGAGCCCTCTTCTTTTACACCATCCATGGTTATGGTAAAGAAGAAGCCAGCACTGGGGTCATCCCAGATTGAGAATTGAGATGCCAGCGACTAGGGGCTGGAGCTTTGGGTTAACCTGATGCATATAAAAGCTGGTCTCTTCTGTCACCATTTTTCTTCCAGTAGGCCCTACTCATTATTGAGTGTAGGCGTTTCACAGAGAATGTCAGCCCCAGTCCTTTGAGTGTGCCCATGAGTCTGGAGGACAAGGTTCAGAATAGGCATAGAATTGGTCCCACAGCAGGCCTCTGGCCACAGTGCTACCTCCCAAAACACCTCCTGCCACCCTCTCCTCTCCTCACCCGGAAGCAGCAACAGTAATGGCAGCTGAGGTGACAGTGGGGAACTGCAGGCCATGGGGCCCTTTTCCTGCATCTGCTGGGATATGCAGAGGGACAGGTGAACAGGGAACTGGAGGTGTATAGAGAGACATGGATGGCTCTGGTGCCTCTTCCAGCTCCTCTATGATAAGAAAAGGTGAGAAAGGTCCAGACCTGGGGTGGGCATGAGAGAGGTTGTTCTCTCTCCTATCCAGCTGCCATCTGTGCTGGATTCCCCTAGGTGAGGAGATTCTAGGTTTGAGGAAACTGTGGTCAAGCCCCTGGACTTTCTCATTGTCCCCTCTCCCTTGTGCATGCTGCCTGTTTTTTTTTTTTTTTTTTTTTTTTTTCAGGCCCCAGTCTGCTTACATCTACAACCAAGGAANATTAATTGAAGTTGAACTGTGGGTCCAGGCATGTTGAGGTCTGATCATGTCCCTCAAGGCTCATTGGCTCTCAGGGTGGTCAGAAGCTCTGTGTCCAGGCTGGCTGGGTGGGTCCCTGATTCCAGGGAGGGTCAGAGCCTTTATGGCCAGGCTGTCTAGTTGATCACCGATTTTAGGGGTGATCCAAGGCTTCATAGCCAAAACGTCGAGTTGGTCACCCGTTCCAGGGTTGATCAGAGTCTCATGGTCAGGCTGTTTGTTGGATCATGTAATACTTTCATCCTGGGAAGGTTTGTTATATTGAGGAATGATGGGTGGAGAGGGGAGGGTACATAGAGAGTCAATCCCAAGAGAGATGTGTAGGCAGGCTCTTTGGAAGAAGGTGCTGGTCTATAATGAGAGCCCTGTGGTGGTGGGGTTCTCAGAGGAGACAGTGGGAGGATGGAGCGGAGGAGCAGGATGGAGGGAACCCAGGAGCCTGGGTGCACGTTCATCTCTACCAGACCTGTGCACACTAGAGACATCAGCCTAAAAAGAAGGACTTGAGTCTGTTTCATTATCGATTCAATTTTTAAAAGGCATGTAATTAACAGAGGTGGGGAAGGTGCGATGGGTAGAGTGCTGGCTAGCATGCCGGAAACCATGTTTTTTACCTGTCACGGTGGCATAGGTTTATAATCTTAGGACTTGGGCGGTGAAGGCAGAAAGAGCAGCCTAGGTACATAGATTGTTGGAGAGCAGCCTGGGCTATGTGAGAACGTGTCTCAGAGCAACAACAAAAAACCAAACCAAACTAAACAACTGTGAAGAAAACCAGCTAACTCCCTCTAACACAGTACTAGAATGGGTGGCAGGGCTGGGTGTAATATCCTGCTAAGCCACAAGGGGCGCTGCCACTCATCTGTTAGTGGGTAGAGACCTGAGTTGGTAATTGGATCTTGTAGGAAGCTTGCCTCTAAGTTCACTGCAGGGTCCCCACTCCTTCCAATATGGGTGACAGAGAAAGAGCAAAGGAATGAACGAAAGGACATGGAAGGGATGTCAGGGAATCCAGCTGGGAAAGCCGGGATAGGCTTTTAGAACTTGGAGTCTACTTGAGACAGTCAGATTGAGAAATAACGTTCACCATTACTGGATTGGTTAGGATTTTCTTTTTAAGGTTTATTTTTACTATTTGCTNATGTGTGTGTATGTGTGTGGTTGTATGTGTGTGTGCCTGTGACCGTAGGTGCCCATGGAGGTCAAAATGGTGTCAGATCCCAGAGCTAGGGTTAGAGGGGTAGTGAGCCACCTGACCAACCCATCTGTCTAAATGAGACGGTGCCTTTCGATCAACACTTGAAGTGTTGGTTTGAAGTACAGTTATGTACATACTTGGGAATTACTTGTATAATAAATATAGTATTTTGAATATCAATGTTTTAAATGGTCAGGAAGGTGAAGTGAGAAAAAATGGGTCAAAGACTGAACAGTGAGTTGCTTTGGGGGCTGGAGGGAATGTGTGGCTGTGGCAGCCACAGGGCAGGGCATGGTCTTCCTGTGCTCTGAAGAGGTGAGAGGCTTCCCGTAGAGATGGTGAGGGTCAAAGCCCTTGAGAGCAACCATCCAGGAGTGATGACTGCAGGGAGAGATTTGAACACACTTGGCCCAGGACATGATGTTTGGATAAAGGCTGTGGGTTTCCAGTTGGAAATCCGGAAAAGGGGAGGTTGAGGGGTTGCTGACTGCCATGGCCCAATCACTGGGCTAGAGAGAAGTCAACAGACAGGCTCTTGCTAGGGAGAAGAAGGAGGCAGGCCAGGCTCTGCCAAGACCTTCAGAGGGTGCCTAGTGCCAGTCTGGGCTGGCCTTGCAGACTTCAGTAGTGTCTTATGTTTTCAAATACCCAGAGAAGAAGAGGGACACCCTGTGGATGTTGTTTCTAGGACCCACTGGTTATCTTGAGGACCTCAGGGCAAGCATGTGTTGTGGTTTGGACATGACACGTCCCCTTTTCAGAGTGTGTTGGCACACTTGGTCCACAGTTGGCAGTGTGGTTTGTGAAGGGTGTGGAACCTTTAGGGGTGGAGTCTCTCTGGGGAAATCAGGTCCCTGGCTTTGAGGTTCTATAGCTGGGTACCACGTTGTGTTCTTTCTCTGCCTCCTGAATGTACAAGCAATGTCACTAACCAGCTACTGGCCTGCAGACCATGTGGCCTGCTCCTTCCCTGCTGAGGTAAGCCCTCATGGCTTCCCTCTAAGATGATTGTACGCTTTAGGATTTGCAAGCCAAAATCAACCTTTCTTCTTCCATTGCTTTTGTTAGCAGCTTTTATCAGAGCATTAGGAAAAACAAAAACAAAAACAAACAACAACAAAAAAACAACCACCAAACCTAAGAAACCATACTGGTGTGCCTCAAATCATCTCCAGTCAGTCCACACAGGCCACAGGCAGCACACCAGTGATCATACATGTGAGCACTCCTGTGAGTACACCTATGAGCACACCTGTGTGCACACATGTGAGCACATCTGTTGAGTACATCTGTGAGCAGTCAGACCCACTCAGTTTCACTCCATCACCTGCACCTGTATCTCTCATCTCCATATAGGCCTATTAAGTGAAGTA
>NW_018392270.1:115797-129240 GCF_900095145.1 Mus pahari | reverse complement strand
TTGGACTGCAGACTGTAAGTCATCAATAAATTCCTTTACTATATAGAGACTATCTGTAAGTTCTGTGACTCTAGAGAACCCTGACTAATACAGGTACCTTCACCAAAATTGACCATATAGTCAGTTAAAAAACAGGGCTCAACAGATACAAGAAGATTGAAATAATCCCATGTGCCCTATTAGATCACCATAAACTAAGACTGGTGTTCAATAACAACATAAATGATAGAAAACTGAACAACACTGTACTCAATGATATCTTAGTCAAGGAAGAAATGAAGAAAGAAATTAAAAGACTTTTAAGAGTTCAATGAAAATGAAGCCAAAACATACACAAATTCATGTGATACAATGAATGCAATGCTAATAGCAAAACTCATAGTTCTGAGTGCCTCTGCCATGCCCACTCCAGTAGTGACTGGCTTACAGGTCTAAAAACCTGGAGGCCGTCCTGAGAAAAAGTTTCAAGGAAACTCAGCCTCCTAGAGCACTGGCATTTCCAATAACCCATTTACTCAAACCCTATCCTCATGTTAGTATGGTGTATCATAAGTGAGCCTCCACCAGTGTTCCAAAGTCCTAAATTATCCTTAAAGCCAGGAGCTTGGAATTCAGCAGGAAGGTTACATTAACATTCTAATAGACTTCTAGTAAAGACTGGTGAAACTAATTAAGCATTACAAAGAGCAGAGCCAGAATAGCTCAGGGCTAGTCTGCAGAGGACAGGGAATACACATTGGCGTGGTGAAAACATAGGTTATAAATCCCCCTAAAATAGGTTTTTTTGCTAGGCCCAAAGGATCAGCATAATGGAGGATTTACTGGGAACCCCTGACAGTGGGGTTTAACTATTGACTAGCCTTGCACCTGGCTTCCTCCTCAAGCTGCCTGGTCCCACCCCCTGGTCTTTTGATGTATATAATCCTTTGTCTTCTGTCACTGTAACTGCAGATGTATCCTGCCCAGCTTTTCTTGTTTGTTCTGTATTAAAAGTGTGATACTCATTTTAAACAATGCACTCAGTTTCTACATGCTCTCTTGTGTGGATGCTGTTTGTCACTTGCGGAATCCTCTCTCATCTGCAACCGAGCCCTGTTCCACACAGTTAGGAAACCCCACAAAGGAGGTAGTCTGTGGCATGCCTCTGAAAAGAAACTGGAAAGAGCTTACACTAGCAGTTAGATAAAATATCTGAAAGCTCTAAAACAAAAAGAATTAAATATGAAAGACCCCTGTCTCAGGGGATATCCTTGCTTCAGTCCCAGGATGAAATGGCACCCCAATAACTCGAGAGAAACCATTCTTGATGCAATATGCATGAGGTTTAATCAGGAAAAATCAACATGTTGAGGATGAGCTCATAGGAGATCTACCCTGAGCTGTTTCAATTGAGGACTTTTAAAGGAACTGGGTGGGGATGAGTTACAGCTTTTCTCCGGGGGACTGTTCTTGGTAAACATTTCACAGGGGATGGGAAGGTAACATATGGCTCACTTATGTTGGAAGGGTCATAAGCTATCTTTTGGTGCACATTCCTGGGTGACTGGCTGGGGCAACTGAGATAATTGCCTAGCTAGCTGTCAGGCAGAGGAACAGAAGACTCCCAGCTGGCCTTAGAGAACAAAGGCTCTTTACTGGCCACATTTCTAATGATCTGGGGACAGGTTTTGTGGAGTGTTAAAGCTGAGGCTCCAAACAGCTTCGGGGAGTGTTAAAGCTGGGGCTCCACATCCCCCATTCTTTCTAGTAAATAGTTCTAATTTTAGAACTAGACACTATTTTTCCCTGATGTACTTAATCCTTTAGGGCATGATACTGTTGTCTCAAAACTAAAAGCTGCACTGTACCAAGTCTTGGTTTAACACACATGGACCTATAATTAAAAGCAGAAGCAAAATTAAGATGGGGTCCCACAAGGGAAGAAAGTACAGAGATCAGGAGTACAGGACAAGGGCTTTTCACGAGTCCCAAGGTTTTCTGCACAGTTGTGTCTAATGTAGAGTGAATCTCCAACTTGGAAGCTATGTGGGGCTTGCAGGTCTCCTTTTCTTGAGTAGGCCTTCTGGAGATGCTTTCACACTCACTGTCTCACCCACTCGAGTGCCTTGAGCCTAGAGGACAAAGGGTGGGAAAGCAGCACATCAGCACTATGTACAGAGGCTATTTTTAGCAGTGAAGGGGGTCAATCCAAACTGTTCAGGGGTTCTTAACCCTGAAGAGCACAAAGCATAGGAGAGCTATGTAACCATTAGCGCCAGTCTCCACTGTTAATTTGGTGTCTCTGCAATGGTTTTATCTATCCTCTCTACCTGTCCTGGTCTTTGGGGCCTGTATGCACAATGTAACTCTTAATTAATCCCCAATATCTTGGCCAGTCCCTGACTTACCTGGGCAACAAGATCAGGTCAATTATTATCAGATCCGATTACCTTGGGTATCCCAAACCTCGGGGAGATTTCTTTTAGGATCTTCTTGGCCATCACATTGGCCATCTCAGTCCTTGTAGGAAAAGTTTCTACCCAGCTTGAAAAGGTGTCTATAAGAACTAATAAGTACTTGTTACTATACTTGGCTGGCTTCTCCTCAATCTTCTTCTCAGGAGGCATTCTGGAAGGATTAGCATTAACCAGTTAGCAAGGCATATAAAGTTTTATCACCGAGTCAGCCACTCCTGGTAATCTCAGTACATGATAAGGGGATGTTCTAACCAGTCTCTGCAGATATTTAACTCTTAGGTGGGTTGGACATTGCATGTGTTGGATATATTTTAGTCCTTTTTGTCTCTGCAGATGTCAACAGCACTTTTTATCTGTATAATGCTCCGTGCAGAGGCAAAAGCCTACCAGATGTCAGTGTAAATGTTGATAGATTTCTCCTTTGCCATTCATAGAGCTTGCATCAAAGTCACAAGTTCGGCTTTCTCGGCCAAAGTCCCTTCAGGGAGGCTGCTGGCCTAGATTACTTGTTTTCAGTCCACCACTACTGCCCCCACCTTCTGCTTACCTTTAACCATGAAGTTACTGTCACCCATGTACCAGCTCGAACTCCAAGGCCAACGCTGATCCTTCAGATAGTTTCAGGTCTTCTGCCAGAATGTCAGTGCTGTGATGAGTCAGGCAGTAGGGTAGTGGGATTGAGGTCAGCAGGGGGAGTGAAGGTCATTTGTTCAGTCAACAAAAGGCTCTGGTAATGTGTCCCACGAGTGTTTGTCATCCATCAGTCAGGATGACAGGTTTGTCGAATAATGCTTTAAACAACATGGAGTGCCAATACAGTTATTTGCTGTCCCAGAGTGAGCTTATCAGCATCCTTGACAAATAGAGTTACAGCAGCAATAGCTTTTAAGTAAGAAGGCACCCCACTGACAATGGGGTCTAACTTTTTGTATAGGAAAGCCATTGGCCTTTTTAAAATTTTTAAAAGGTTTTCTGGTGATCTGGAGTCCACCCAAGCACCTCCCCTTTCTTGGTTATGAGTACAATGGAGCTTCTAAGGTCACAAACCCAGGTATCCAAAGCCTGCAGAAGCCAGCAGTGTCCAAGAATTCTCTTACTTGCCTTGGTGTAGTTGGAGTGGGGATCTGAGTAAGAGTCTTTCCCCCCACTCTGGCTTTCTTTAGCCACCGCTAAAGAAAGCAATCTCCAAGGGTGCATTCCAAATAAGTAACTTCAGTCTGACAGGGCTAAGCCTTTTTAGCTGAGGCTCAGAACTCCAACTCATAATTCTGTCAAGCACATTGATCTTCTGTTGCCCAGGTTTCCTATCTGTCTGGGTCCTGCCTTTTGTTCTCCTACCACTGTGGCCAAGACTCTAGTCAAATTTCTCTCTTGTCTACAATTCCTTTTTCCCTTTCTTTTTCTTCCTGCCTCTCTCCTTTTCTTTCTCTTTCTCTTTTATCTTTCTCTTTTTCTTTCACTAGATCACATAAATTAGCCTTCTGTAACCCTTTTAATCTCTGAAGTTTCTTTCTGATATCCAGGGGAGTGGGGAAATGGGCCTGTATGGAGATGACTCCAATTAAGAAGGAATATTCAAACTGAGTCACACACAAGGAACACATACAATACGAAATCTTTTATCCATACAGTCCCCACGAATTAACACCATTGTGTGGAAACAGGTAGAAACTGAGGACACTAAGAACAAATTTTTACAATTTAACATGCACATCCTCTAAAAACATACCAAAATATTATCTTAAGCCATTCCTATTTTGATGATGTAAAGAATGAGATTACATGGCCAATTATTTTTGTATAAGGTCTATAATCTGCCTGGGATATAAATCTAGCATGGCTTTGCCTCAAGAGGTCTTGTCCAGGCTATCCAGAACAATTTCTTAAATGTCCAAAAACAGTCTTCTTAAAAAGAACAGCAATTTTTTTTATAAGTTGTATATGCATAAACAATTGCAAATTTGAGAATTTATAGTATCTAAGGGATGAACAATTGTAAGTAATTGTAAGCTCTGAGCTATATATTGACTATTAAAGCTTGATTATTTAATATTTTAAAACACTGTTTATAGCACACAATCTAATTATCTGTGCTGAAGCAGGAGGAAACTCAAAAGAATAAACATGTGATCCAATTCATATATACTTTTCTCTCATAGAAGGGCTGTCCTCAAATACAGTAAATGGGATGCATGCATACATGAATTTATCTTACAATTCTTTGTTAGTACCACAGCAGCCTTATAATAGGATGCTAAAACTTTACTTTGAAGTGAAGAAAGATGATTTTACATTAATGTTTTCTCTTGCCAAACAATTGCTGTGGGCACATTTAATAACCATAACTAAAATAAGCATCTAGTATTTAATTACCATTGATTATAATTGATAACAATTATAAAAGCTTCCTTTATTTTCTGCAAAGCCCCTTGCTCTTTACCAGTCAATTTGTGTTTCTCAAGATAACATCTAACAAAGGTTTAAGTCACTTTAGGGCCTTAAGATGAGGTCTTAGCCAATAAACATCTGGAAGCTTTTGAACATAAAAAATTTGAAGCAGATCAATTTTTCTTTCTTAAATTTTCTGTACCACAATTTTCTAGTTTGACTAAAAGCCTAAATATTATAAAGATATTGCCTCTGAATCTTATGGAGCAACAACTACTCCCCAGAATTTTAAAACTCATTGTATGAGAGCAAATATTTGAAGTAAACTTCCCTTAAGAGGCATTAGCAAATAAAATACTTTTCACACAGAAAGATTTAAACTCTTACCTTCTTGTATTGAAGCAGAGACAATAGAAATTATTTTTATATAATGTACAGCTGTATTAACCATACTTAGAGGCAAAATTTTCCAGTGATTACAGGCTCACTAGAAGCACTTTACAATCTATAATAATTTTATATCAAGTAGGCAAGCCAGATTGTAATGCCTTTATATGTTCTACAGCCTGATTGACCTTTTATAAATTCTGAATTTAAACTTTATTTAGAACAACGTCTGGATATATCTGCTACAATGTTCTAAAAGGTTATAGCTACAAGAGGTCTTATATTTACACAAAGAGGACTCTGAGATTTTATTTGGGTCTACCTAACATGTAGAAAACTTCCATGCGATCTCATCATTTCCAGAATGAAAGTCCAAAATGCATTTCTGAGAGAAATGGAGGGGCAGCAAAAGTTGGGGTTTGCTACTTAAGTTACTTTTACATTAGTAGCAGATAAAACATATTTATCATCTTTTACCTACTATGACAACCACACTCAGTAGGGTATCCATAAAACATGCAAAAAGAGATAAAAATAAAAAAACTAAAGAATGAATATCTACTCCCACCGTTCCTTTTCTCTCACTACTACTAAACCAAAAAGGAAACCCACTCTCAAAGATTATAACCTGTTTTTATATTTATTTATTTATTTATTTATTTATTTATTTATTTATTTATTATTTGGTCACTTTGAATGCAGTCTGTTTAATCATAAGTTAAGGACCTGGCATAGGAAGTATTACTTGTCGTAAAACTTAATTGAAGCCTATAGGGTTATTCTGGGGACAGTTTAATATTGCTATTTTCAGAGCACTAACACACACAAAGTGAATCCGATAGAGTTCTGTTATTGATTTATATTACATACTACTTGCATGACCACCATAGCACATCTTTACATCTCACAATCACCAGAGTTTTGAAAATTGTAAACTAGGCATTATCCTATAATCAGAAATTACACACTATCACTATGGAAACCAGGTGTGTGGTTCGGTGTGGCTACTAAAATGGAAGCCTGAAGATCTGGCTTTCAAGCCAGATCATAGTTTTAGACAATTGTAGGAACCTGGCCATCAACAGAGGAAAATGACCAGTACTGAAGGGGTTAAAAGGTTAGTTGCCTGCACTCTCCCCTTAGCTGCTGCACACATTTTGGCTCCCAGCTTTTTTTTTTTTCCATCTCTTGTGCTCTGTGCTGCCTGGGGCTTGGTGGGCCACATAGTCCACAGGGCCCAGCCACCTTGCCCACCAGGAACACCAGCCCCGTGCAGCCCAGCCCAGCTAGCACAGTGCACTGGCCCGCTGCCCCTTACAGCAGCAAGGCCAGGGCCACCTGCGCCAGGCTGGCCAGAAGCAGCAGCTTGTCCAGGGTGCAGCCAGCCCAGCACCACATGGGTTCTAGCCACCATGCCTCCGCTCCTACAGCATCTGTACCTCAGCAAGCGCCAGTGCCAGCATGCTCACCTGGGTGGGTCACTTGTGATTCCAGTCTCCATTCTCAACATCAATTTGATGGCCAAGAGGGGGGAGGGGAGGGGGAGGGGGTTCGTCACAGTCCCTCATAGTCACATACAGGGAGACAAACAAAAACAAAACACACAAAAAGACTATGAAAACCAAAAACCAGGGCCCAATTCTTGCAGGACTTTTAACACTTTCAACACCAGACCAGGGCCTGCCTCCTGAGGGACTGCCAACACCAAACCAGGGCCCGCCTTCTGCAGGACTTCAGTAGGCCGAGTGGGCACAAAAACTCTCCTGTCTAGGAGGGATTTTAAGTTCTACCTTGGCACCCAGATGGGAAATCTCTAGTCATCCCCAGAAATCTCTCAGACCTCCTGGAACATCGCCCAGGGTGACAGCTGGTTATCCCTGGACATGTCTGCCAATAACCCTCCCTTCCATGGGAGTTCCTTGCTCTCATGAGCTCAGAAGACTGCAAACCAAACCAAAAGAAAATTGCAAACCCAACCGAAAGTAGCAAGTTCAGACACAGCCTGCAGACAAAGACACAAAGACAGATTCCTACCTCCAAGAGGGGTCTCTGAGAATTGGGGTAGCCACAATAACCCGGAGGAGCCAACAAATGAAAGACCCCCATTTCAGGGGATATCCTCGCTTCAGTCCCAGGATGAAACGGCACCCCAATAACTCGAGAGAAACCATTCTTGATGCAATATGCATGAGGTTTAATCAGGAAAAATCAACATGTTGAGGATTAGCTCATAAGAGATCGACCCTGAGCTGTTTCAATTGAGGGCTTTTAAAGGAACTGGGTGGGGATGAGTTACAGCTTTTCTCCGGGGGAACTGTTCTTGGTAAACATTTCACAGGGGATGGGAAGGTAACATATGGCTCACTTATGTTGGAGGGGTCATAAGCTGTCTTTTGGTGCACATTCCTGGTCCCAAACATGGAGAGATGGGTGCCTGGCTGGGGCAACTGAGATAATTGCCTAACTAGCTGTCAGGCAGAAGAACAGAAGACTCCCTGCTGGCCTTAGAGAACAAAGGCTCTTTACTGGTCACATTTCTAATGATCTGGGGAACAGGTTTTGTGGAGTGTTAAAGCTGAGGCTCCAAACAGCTTTGGGGAGTGTTAAAGCTGGGGCTCCACAAATAAACCCAAGAGGAATAGATGGCAGGAAATAATCACACTCAGGGATGAAATCAACCAAGGAGGAACAAAATGAACTACATAAAAAATCTACCATACCAGGAGCTGGTTCTTTGAGAAAATCAAAAAGAAAGATTAACCCTTAGCCAAACTAACCAGAGGGCACAGAGGGAGTTTCCAAATTAATACTACCAAAAATGAAAAGGGAAAGATAACAAAAGACATTTATATCTAAAAAGCTCATCATATCCTACTACATATGTCTATACTAAAGAAAACTGTGGATGTCTACAAGGGCTTGATGACAGGAGCCTGATATAGATGTCTCCTGAGAGGCTGTGCCAGTGCCTGGCAAATACAGACATGGATGATTACAGCCATCAGTGGATGGAACAAAGGGTCCCCAATAAAGGAGCTAGAGAAATTACCAAAGGAGCTAAATTGGTTTGTAGCCCCATAGGAGGAACAACAATATGAACTAACCAGTACCTCCAGAGCTTCAAGGTACTAAACCACCATCCAAAGAAAACACATGGTGGGAACAGTTATCCTACTAAGTGGTGCCTCGATGCTGGGGGTGCCTGGTGTGCCCTCAGCTCAGGGGAAGCAGAATGAAGTTTTTAATGGTGGTCCACAGTCTATGTTTTCCTTTGCCAGACCAGAAAGGGAAAAGGAGTGGTCTGTGGAAAATGTTATGGCTCCTGGTCCCCACTTATCTTCATGGTGTCCACATGCCAGGCAAGAAGGAATAGGCAGAGGTTGGGATGTACAGAACTTGTCTGATTCTGAGTGAGCACCAAAAGTAGGGAAAGGATGTAGGAGAAGTCATTTTCTTCAGGAGATTTAGTCTATTGATTAAGATGAAGGCCTTCCCATGAAGTCCCATAGCTGCTGCTGGGAGCCCAGTGGTCTTGGGATACATCAAGCCCAAAAACTCTTGCCCATTGAATATCACTCCCCTTCTGCTTGGACAGACTGCTAATTAGTCTGCTCCCCTGAGCATACCACAACCTGAGGTATCCCATGAGATTTGCTGCACTCAGGGCATTGGATAGACACCACAGCCTGAGACATCCCAGGAGAACCACTGCAATCAGAGTAACTGACACCACAGCCTGGAGACATCCAAGGAGTTTCTCTGTACACAAGGAAACTGGGCAAACAACACTGCAGTCTGAAGATGTTCCAGAGGTTCTGTGGCATGAAGGGCAACTGACCCAACAGACTGAAAGCCTTCCTGGCATTCTGGTGCACACAGGGAAAGAGAAACCACATTCCATACGAGTCCCCTCCCCATAACAACTTGACACACAACTACAACTTGGCTACTCCTCCAAAGACCCAACAGTCTGAAGGACTCCCAGGAGATCTACTGCAGCCAGGGCAACAGATCAGGAGTTTCTCTGCCCCTCTGAAGATGCCTACCCCACACCCCCACCCACAGTTGGAAGCCTGACAGGAGGTCTGCTAAGGCCAGGGCCACAAGGCAAAGAGGAGACCTGAAGTAAACAAGGGGCAAAAGCAGACTCCAGACAGAGTCACCCAAACCAAGAAACTCCAGAGAATTTGTTCAATGTCTTTTATTATGTTTCCCTTTTCATTTCTGTTTTAGTTTATTTGGATTCTGTCTCTGTATCTTTTGGTTAGATTGCCTAAGGGTTTTTTGATTTTCTAAAAGAACCAACACTTGGTTTTGTTGATTCTTTGCATTATTTTCTTTCTATCAAATGAATTGATTTCAGCTCTGAGTTTTATTATTTCTTACCTTCTACTCATCTTTTGTTTTGTTTTGGTTTTTTTTTTTGGAGTTATCATGTTCACTTTTATCTTTTTGGTAAGAGAACTTTCTAGTTTCATTGTGGCAGCACTTAGTGTAGGCTTTCTGGTGTTTTTACTGTTGAGGTTCAGCATTAATTCATGTTAGTCTGATGAGACACAAAGCAGTATTTCCATTTTCTTTTACCTGTTGAGGGTTGCTTTGAGACTGAATATAGGGTCAATTAAGGAGAAAGATCCATGAGGTGCTGAGAAGAACATATTTTGTATTTTGGTTTGTCTTTTGGTGAAATGTTCTTCAGAAGTCCGGTAGATCCATTTCAATCATAGCATCTGATAGTTTCATTATTTCTCTGCCCAGTTTTGTCTGGATGACCTCTCACTTCATGAGAGTCAGCTGTTGAATCTCCCATTGGTAATAAGTAGGTTTGATTTTGGATTTAAATTTATTAATGATTCTTTTTAAAATATAAGTGACATTGTGTATAGTTATTCAAAATTGAGATAATCATCTTGGGAGAATTTTCCTTTGATGAGTATGATGTTTCAGTCCCTATCTCTTTTGATTAATCTTGACTGAGAGTCTAGTTTATAAGGTATTAGAATGTCTACTGCAGCTTGCTTTTTGGATCCATTTGCTTGCAAGTCTTCTTTTCCAGCCATTTACTCTGAGGTAATGTCTATTTTTATTGCTGAAGTGTGTTTCATGTATGTAGCAGAATGCTGGGTCATGTTTTTGCATCCATTCTCTTAGCCTGTCTGTTTTATTGAAAAATGGTCCCATTGATATTGAGAGATAGTAATAACCAGTAGTTGTTATTTCTTATTATTTTACTGTTGGTGGTTTTAGTGGGGGGGATGTGGGGAGGTATATGGTTGTGGGTGTGGGTATATCCTTTCCCTTGTTTTTGCATGTATGGAGTTACTTATTTCCTGTGTTTTCTTGAATGTAATTATTCTCCTTGGGTCGGAGTATTTCTTCTAGTATTTTCTTTATTTTTTATTTGTGGATAGAGAATTTTTGGATTTGGATTTGTCTTGAAATATTTTGTTTTCTCCATCTATGGTAATTGAGAGTTTAGTTGGGTATTATAGTCTGTGTTGAAGTCAGGATTTTTAGAGGTTGAAACATATCTGTCCAGGCCCTTCTAGCATTTAGAATCTTTGTTCTGAAATTCTTTAATTCTGTATGGTCTGCCCTTTACCCCTTTCTTCCTTTCATATTCTTTCTTTGTTCCGTACATTTCTGTTTTTTTAATTAAGTGGGGGGAGAATTGCATTTTCTGGTCCATTCTATCTGGTACTGTGTAGACATGTGTATTTTTATACATATCTCTTTCTTTAGGTGGAGATTTATTTTCTCTGACTTGTTGAACATATTTTGTGGGTCTTGGAGCTGGGACACTTAAATCTCTTCTATCTCTATTATTCTCAGCTTAGTTCTTTCAATGGAATTCTTGATTTCCTGGAAGTTTTGTGTCAGGAATTCTTTAAAGTTTATTTTTATGTAATTGATTTACCAATATTTTCTCTTGTATTTTGACATGTCAGATTCTCTCTTCCATCTCCTGTACTCTGTTGGTGATGCTTGTGTCTGCTGTTCATCTTCTCATCCCTAGATTTTCCATATCCAGAACTCCCTAAGTTTATGTTTTCTTTATTGTTTATATTTCTATCTCTCTTTATTGCTTCTATTCCTTCTGGAAAAAAAGTGTTCCTGTTGTTGCAGGCTTCTTATTGGTATCCTTGGTTTGTATGGTTCTGGATCTACAGGTCTGTATGATTCAGGATGTGTAGGTCTGTTCGAAAGCCACAGATCTGATGAAAATGGGCAGATGAGTGGATGGAAAATGGGGACCCCCCCGATATAGTCACTAGCCAAGGCAGCTCAGCTTGCTGCAGAGCACTTGGCAAGCAGGGAAGATGGCTGGTGAATAGCTATATTGTAGCTCTTAACTGTGCTTCAATTAAGATAATTTATTCTACTCATAATGAAATACTCAGAAGAGAACTGATCTCCCAGGAGTGTGACACACATGTGAGCACAGGAAAGATGACACTTTATGCTCCAAGGGACCCACCTGGAGACCTCAGGCCACATGAACCAAGGAACAACCTCACACATGACCAGTCCTTTTTTTTCCCTGAACTGACCCTGTGCCTCAGCTCTCCATAGCCAAATACTGCCAGGAGAGAGCTAGTCTCCCAAGAGTACTACACATCTGTGAGCAAAAGTATGACCACCACTTCTGCTGAAATTCCTGGACAAAGAGGTACCCACCCAGAGCCATCAGGACCTATGAACCAAGGAAAAGCTGAGGATAGGATCCTACTGGTTTTCATATGCACACAAAACGGACACTGTGCCACAGCTCTCATATGCAAATTCTACCCAGATAGAGCTGGTCTTTCAGGAGTGCTGACACATATGTTGAAAGGAGGGATGTGCCATAGTCATAGACAAAAAGACTAGATAAAATGAGAGATTACCAGATGGAACGAGGCAAGGGCAAGAAGAAAATAAAAAGAAACCAAGGATACTTGGCATCATCAGAACCCTGTTCCTGACCTCAGTGAGCTCTGGTTACCCCAATGTACCAGAAAAGCAATACTATACTTTAAAAGCACATCTCATGCTGATGATAAAGAACTTTTAAAAAGACATAAATAACTCCCTTAAAGAAGGAAACAGTTAAAAGATGTTAAAAAGGAAACACAAAAGTACCTTAAAGAAGTATAGGAAAACACAACCAAAGAGGTGAAGGTATTGAACGGAACCATACAGGATCTAAAAGTAAAAATAGAAACAATAAAGAAATAATAAGGGAGACAACAATGAAGATAGAAAACCTTGGAAATAGATCAGGGGTCAAAGATGTAAGCATCACCAAAAGAATAATAGAGATAGAAGACAGAAATTCAAGTACAGAAGATACAATAGAAAATATTAGCTGCACAGTCAAAGAAAATTCAAAAAGCTTCAAACCCCCAAATCCAGGAAAGGCAGGACAGAATTGGAAGACCAAACCTAAGGATAGTAGCTATAGAAGAGCAAAGATTCCCAATTAAAATGGTCAGTAAATATCTTTAACAAAATTATAGAAGAAAATTTCCCTAACCTAAAGAAACAGATGTCCATAATGATACAAGAGTCTCACAGAATTCGAAATAGGCTGCACCAGAAAAGAAATTCCTCCTGTCATACAATAATTGAAACATCAAATGCACAAAACAAAGATAGAATATTAAAAGCAGTAAGGGAAAGGGCCAAGTAACATATAAAGGTAGACCTATGAGAAATACATCAGATATCTCTCCAGAGAGTATGAAAGGTAGAAAATCTTGGGCAGATGTCAATCAGACCCTAAGAGAACACAAATACTAGTTCAGGCTACTACACCCATGAATAAAACAAAATTACAAAATATCTTTCCACAGATCCAGCCCTACAAAGGATAATACACAGAAAACTCCAGCACATGGAGGGAAACTATATCCTAAAAGAAAGCAAGAAAGTAATCTTCTTTAGTCAAACCTAAACCACAAACATAGTTCCACCTCTAACAACAAGAATAACGGGAAGCAACAATCAATCTTCCTTAATATTTCTTAACATCAATGGACTCAATTCCCGAATCAAGTAGATAGAATAACAGACTAGAAACGTAGACCAGACCCAGTGTTTTACTGCATACAGGAAACATATCTCAGTGTCAAAGTCAGTCACTACCTCAGAGTAAAGGACTGGAAAACTATTTTCCAAGCAAATGGTCCCACAAAACAAGCTGGAGTAGCTATTTGAATATCGAATAAAT
>NW_018392270.1:109777-112332 GCF_900095145.1 Mus pahari | reverse complement strand
AATAATTAGAACACAGAGCAAATTAGCACATATGCTGAAAAAGAAGGACTAGGAATTCTGGGACAGCCATGGCTATGTAGAAAAAGTAGAAGTCAATAGATAGTTATTTAATAAATATTATCTTCTTATATAAACCATTATACATTATATTTCTACTCAGGGTGATATATTAGCAGGGGTTGGCTCATACCTCACATTTTCAGACAAGTACTGCAGCCATTTTTTCCCCTAACAGAGAAATCTGACTAAAGAACACACTTGAAATGAAGATCTTCATTGTTAGATTTATCCAGGACAAGTGGACACAATTGTAGTCCCAGGATTTTGGGATTGAAGGTAGGAGTATTCAAGGCTCAGTGCTAAACTTCCATAAACAGGGATTTTTAGACTTGTCTCAGTTAATGACACTTTGTCAAAGAAAAGAAGAAAATGAAAGATACCCTTACTACATGGGAATGAAACTTCAAAGGGACCAGTCTTTAGCAAAATATGTCACTGTCTTTGAACTTTGGTTTTAAGATGAGGAAAACTGAATATTGATACTTAACAAAATTAGGGATGTAAAAGAAACAAGGAATATAAATTAAACCAAGTGTTGTCTTGAGCATAGACATAACAGGTAAAATACATTGGGAATGGATATGCATATGAAACAGTCATGAGACAGTCTAGTAGGTATAGTTAAGGAATCATGTGTGAATGTTGAATAAGGGCAAAAGTAAGAAAGAAACAGAAGATAGCAGTTCACAAAAGATAATGACCAAAAGGAATGAAAATTCATATTCACACAATGATTCAGACATAAATTTACATGATATTTTTTATAAAATTCAAATATTCATAACTGTTAAAATTTGGAAACACATGTTCATATGTGATGGAAGAATATTGTGGAATATTGGTGTAATGGAAAAGTGCCTTGTAAGATGGAGAATAAAATGTTGATCTAAGAAAATGCTTGAGTTAGCTAAAACATCATAGTGACAATGAAAACAGTGGAAGATGCAGATAAGTAGAGCCAAACACAAATCTTTACATAGTACATACCACTCTGCACTAGGACTTACTTAGTTACAGTACAAGAAAGCACATGTCTGCTTGCCTGGGGCCAAGTGTGGGGTACAGAAAATAACTTGGGAAGGTGAAAAAACTGATCTGTTTTAGTTTGAAGGTTTGTATTGCTGTGATGAAACGCTATGACCAAAGCAATTTGGGAAAAGAAAGGATTTGTTTTGCTTATACTTCCACATCATTGTCCATCATTGAGGCACTTCCTCAATTGAGATTCCCTCCTCTCAGATGACGTCTATTAAGTTGATATAAAACTAGTTTGTAGAATGTTGCTTGAAAATATGTACATATTTATTAAAACTCATATTTCTCATGACTTCCATTAAATGCAGTTATATGAAGACTCAACTTCAAAGCTTTTATTTTTGAATTTATTTGTCAGAAAACAATGAGCCAAACTATTTCACAACTTAGGACATTACATGTGAATGCACTGTATGATCCTGAATTTAAAGATTTATTGATAGTGATAAGATCCAAAACACTAACCACTGTGAATAATGTGGATTATGGAATAAAACATATTACTAGATACATATTGAAGAATTGAGACTTAGTAGGATGCTACACAAGATATTGGTTCACCCAAGAAAGTATTTCTGTTCTAGATAGCTTTAGTATTATTATCATTATCATCATTATTATTAGGCTTCAAAAGACACAGAATCTAACTAGAAGCATACTATGAAGCCTAGGCCGCCCACAAATTCATATACCTGTATGATTGTAAGTCTTGATCTAACATAAGCATCTCGCTGCAGTGAATATTAATATATCTATGAGATTTCAAATTTCATCAAATGGTTACAAGAGAGATAGGGTGTGTGTAAATTACAAAAGTTTGTATAAGAAGCTATAACTGGTAAAGCAACAATTTATTAATTCTAAACTTATATTTTACAGCAAATAAATGAATTTTACAGGTATAAATTATACTAAGTATAAACACTAACCAATCAAGTAACAGATAGAAATCTAAAATAACATATTAGTAATTAAATGTGCTGTCAACACAGTAGATTGTGAAATGGTTGGTCCTAGTGAGGAAAAACTGTGTATTTATTATCAGGACTATATATTTGCTTCTGTGTCACTTGTGAAACAGAGAGCGATTCCTCAGGACTTGAGCAATGTCATCCATTTTACAGATGAAGCTACTATTTGTACCAGGAGAAAAATGGCTTTTGCCATGTTAAGACAGACTTCAGAAGAGCATTTCTTTCCTTTCCACCTCATCAACCTATTTGCACTGTGGATTGTGAACTNTGGTTAAAACATTTGGTAACTATGTATTCACAAATCATCACAAGAAGTCAACAAAGATGATAAAACATTCTGCTTTTACTTTTCCTTNTCTTGTCACACTGAATCAGAGAATGCTTCAGTGCTTCTTAGAAGGAGGATCAAAATACAGGTGNAANTATGGAGACAAAGTGTGGAACAGAGACTGAAGAAAAGGCCATCCACAGACTGCCTAACCTGGG
>NW_018392270.1:107740-109638 GCF_900095145.1 Mus pahari | reverse complement strand
CAGCCACCCATTGGACTGAGTGTGGAGTCCCTGATGGAGAAGTTGGAGAAGGGACTGAAGGAGCTGAAGGGGTTTGCAGCCCAGGGTGGGGAGCAACACTGTCAACTGGCCAGATCCCTGGAAGCTTCCAGGGCAGGACAACCAACCAAAGAGATACATTGTGGGACCTATGGTTCCAGCCATGTATGTGGTTGAGAATGGTCTAGTTGTATATCACGAGGAGGCATAGCTATGGGTCCTGTGGGGGTTCGATACCCCAGTGTAGGGGAATGACAGTTCATGGAGGTAGAGAGGATGGGTGTGTGAGGGAGCACCCTCATAGAATCAGGTGGAGGGGGGTGGAATTCAGGGTTTTTGGAGGGGAGACATGAAGAGGGGATAACTTTTGAAATGTAAATAAAGAATACATTTTTAAAAAAATCAGAAATTCAAGGCATGTTTGGTAAATACAGTGCGTTTGAACCAAGTTAGTCTAATAAGAATTTATGCCAAAGAATAGCAGAAAAAATACAGACATCCAACAAACTAATTTGATCTGAAATGTCAAAGAGAAAAATCTTTAACAAATGATCACCTTTCTTTAAACTTGGATTTAAACTGGAGAGAAACACAGTATTAAATTTACTATAGGAACACCAAAAGAAGATAAATGAAATCAAGGTTGCCATGAACATAAAGGAGGGGAGAAGAGAGAGGAGACTGGATTCAGTATACACCTTAGCCAGCCACGAGTTTTTATTTGAGTACAATCAATGAAGGATGTGTATTGAACGTGAGCAAGAAGGAAAAGAATGCAGCAGACACTAATCCTTCACAAATACACATGATGCATAAAGGCTGCATCATGAGCTCTTAACTTTCCTCCTATAATGATGCTCACCTAGACCTGCACACTAGAAATACAAGTGAGGTTCACAGTGCTAACTGGGTTCATTAGAAGATGGTATTGTAACAGATGCACAAAGTTTTGTGTCTTTGCACTGGAGTAATTGCTTGTGGTGGATGCAGGAACCATCTCACCACTGAACTCCCTTAGGCAGACCTCAGGTCTGACTCAAGTAACACCATCATAAGGCAACAGTTCTGTAGCACAGCCAAGGTACAAAAAGATATCTTAACTTGGATTCAGGCATCTTCTCTCCCTCTGGCACCTCACTTTAAATGTTACCACTTGTTCTTCTCTGACTTTGTATGGTTGTATTGGATGTAAATAAATTTATTATCTCTGTGGTCAGACACGAACTAAGACTGGTTTTCAATAACAACATAAATGATAGAAAGCCCACATACATGTGGAAGCTGAACAACACTCTACTCAATGATATCTTAGTCAAGGAAGAAATGAAGAAAGAAATTAAAATACTTTTTAAAAGTTTAATGAAAATGAAGCCACAACATACACAACTTTATGTGACACAATGAAGGCAATGCTAATAGCAAAACTCATAGTTCTGAGTGCCTCTGCCACGCCCACTCCAGTAGTGACTGGCTTACAGGTCTGAAAACCTGGAGGCAGTCTTGAGAAAAAGAGTTTCAAGGAAACTCAGCCTCCTGGAGCCCTGGCATTTCCAATAACCCATTTACTGAAACCCTATCCTCAAGTTAGTATGGTGTATCATAAGTGAGCCTCCACCAGTGTTCCAAAGTCCTAAATTATCCTTAAAGCCAGGAGCTTGGAATTCAGCAAGAAGGTTACATTAACATTCTAATAGACTTCTAGTAAAGAGTGGTGAAACTAATTAAGCATTACAAAGAGCAGAGCCAGAATAGCTCAGGGCTAGTCTGCAGAGGACAGGGAATACACATTGACCTGGTGAAAAGGTGGGTTTTAAATCCCCCCTAAAACAGTTTTTTCTGCTAGGCCCAAAGGAACAGCATAATCAAGGATTTACTGGGAA
>NW_018392270.1:105890-107183 GCF_900095145.1 Mus pahari | reverse complement strand
ACAGGGAACTTTTGTGATAGCATTTGAAATGTAAATAAAGAAAATTAAAGAAAAGTATGATGCTCATTTTAAACAATACATTCAGTTTCTATAAGCTCTCTTGTGAGGATGCTGTTCATCACTTGCTGAATCCTCTGTCATCTGCAACCAAGACCAGTTCCACACAGATAGGAAACCCCACAAAGGAGGTAGTCTGCGGCATGCCTACAAAAAGAAACTGGAGAGAGCATACACTAGCAGTTAGATAAAATATCTGAAATCTCTAAAACAAAAAGAAGTAAATACACCCAAGAGGAGTAAAAGGAAGGAAATAATCACACTCAGGGATGAAATCAACCGAGTAGAAACAAAATGAACTACATAAAGAATCTACCATACCAGGAGCTGGTTCTTTGAGAAAAATCAAAAAGAAAGATTAACCCTTAGCCAAACTAACCAAAGGGCACAGAGGGAGTTTCCAAATTAATACAACCAAAAATGAAAAGGGAAAGATAACAAAAGACACTTAACGTATCCAAAAACTCATCATATCCTACTATATATGTCAAATACAGACATGGATGATTACAGTCATAATTTGATGGAACATAGGGTCCCCAATAAAGGAGTTAGAGAAAGTACCCAAGGAGCTGAATGGGTTTGTAGCCCCATAGGAGGAACAACAGTATGAACTAACCAGTACCTCCAGAGCTTCAAGGTACTAAACCACCATCCAAAGAAAACACATGGTGGGAATCATGGCTCTAGCTTCATATGTAGCAGAGGATGGCCTAGTCATTTATCAATGCTCCCATTGATTGAGAGACCCTTGGGCTTGTAAATGGTCTATGCCCCAGTATAGGGGACTGCAAGGACCAGGAAGCAGGAGTTGGTGGGTTGATGAGTAGGGGTAAGGGGTGGGTATGTAGGACCCCCTCGTGAGGAACTCCCTCGGGTCCTCAGGTCACAGGAGTCTGGGAATCCCACAGAAACATGACAGAGAAACCGTCTTGATGTAATCACACGAGGTACTTTAATGGCAGAGCTCTGGGTGGACTCGTATCTCACGCAGGAGACAGAGAAGTCGACCCCTAGGCCCAAAAGTTTGGGGTGTTTATAGGGTAAGGGTCTGAGGGTGGGGAGAATTGGTGTGGTTACATGCGATTGGTTTATTCAAACATAGCAAGTTAGCAGGATAGAGGGCTGGGGAGCCAGAGACCAGTGACCATGCATCCGAGTAATTTACAACTCTAGGCACTTTTAAGCTTCCTTTTCCTGCTTCTCTCTCTCTTGTCTCTGTGATTAATTGATTCT